>NC_053025.1:292526208-292629931 GCF_003073215.2 Triticum urartu | reverse complement strand
TCGCCGCACCCCTCTGTGCGGTGGGATGGACGCACCGCCACCCCGTCACTGACTCCAGTTGGCTCGTCATCCCACGCTCGTCGCGCACGCACGGACACGCAGGCCGCGCTGCATATGGCACGCGAGCTGCTGCGTTACTGCCCGATCGACGACCTCTATGAAGACTGGCTGGACCGCATCGCCGAGCTCATCAGCGCCGCTAGAGGCTCCCCCGCATCATCTCTCTCGCGGCCTCACCCACCTCCAGCTGCGGACGATGTAGCCCATGGAGCGCCTCTACCACCTCAACATCAAGACGCCGCACTTGCTCCAAGACACGCGGCCCCGCGGCGCGACCCGCCGCACAGGGCGCCCGCACACGAAGAGAGAAGCTGCCAAGAGATCCCTCGGCCGCAAGAAGATGCTCCTGCGCTCCCTGCACTACCACGTCAGGATCGAGCGCCGCCTGTGACGGTGGCGCCTGGGTACCAAGACCAGGCTCCGTCTCCACGGCGGGCTCCAGTTACCACGGCGGGTTGCCGCACCTTCACCCCCGAGCTGCGGAGCGTTGTCTAGCCCGGCAAGTTCAAGCCCGACCCGCCTCTGCGCGACGACGGCACCCCCGACCCTGCTGAGTTCTTGCAGCTCTACGAGCTGAGCATCGAGGCGACCAACGGCGACGCGAAGGTCATGCTGAACTTGTTCCCCATGGCTCTCAAGGACGGCGAGCGCTCGTGGCTGCTGAACCTGCCTGAGGGATCGATCTCCTCCTGGGGCGAGATGTGCGAGTGCTTCATCACCAACTTCCAAGGCACACGTGACCGCCCGCCTGCTACTGGTGACCTGCGGCGCATCATGCAGCAGCCAGGGGAGACCTTGCAGAAGTACATCCAGCGTTTCAACAACGTTCGTCTCATGATTCCCAAGGTGACGGACGAGGCCATCATCTCGGTGTTCTCCGATGGTGTCCACAACGTCAAGATGAAGGAGGAGCTCGCCATACATGGAGACCTATGCACAGCTCTGGAGATGTTCAACATTGCGACCAAGTGCGCAAGGGCTGAGGAGGGACGCCTCTCCCCCCTAGAGCTTCCAGCAGCCGACCTAGAAGACAAGAAGGCCAAGACCAAGGACGTGAAGCGCAAGGTGGCTACTGTGCTCGCGGCGGAGCCGGAGATGAAGCGCGACTATGACCATCCCGAGTCATCCAAGGCCAACTGCCCGTTCTGCTCCTTCCACAACATGCACAACCACAACACAAACGATTGTCAAGAGCTCAGGGCCATCCGCGAGGGGCGCTTCGGCCGATGCCCCGAGCGCAACAACCGAGGCTACAACCGAGGAGGAGGACGAAGCGGAGGACGCTGGGACGAACGCGGCCCCCGTCAAGAGTGGCACGACCGGCCTCGTGAGGATCGCTGGCAGGACCAGCCTCGCGAGGGCGCCTGGAGAGACCAGCCTCATGAAGACCGCCCTCAGGGAAACACTAGCTTCCCTCCGCTGCCGCCACCACCAAGAAGGAACGACGACCATCATCAGTGTATCTTCAAACAGTTTGCTCGCGAGGTGAGCGCTGCCCTCCCCAGGCTCGAGGCCGCGCGCCCGCTTAGGTGGTCCAAGTGCACCATTACCTTCAGCTCCTTCGACCAACTCAAGTGCGCGTCAATTGCCGGCGCCCTCCCAATGCTCTGCTCACCCATCATCAGCAATGTCCAAGTCACCAAGACCCTCATCGACAGTGGCGTGGGGCTCAATGTCCTGTCCGTCGAGACGTTCGACCGCCTCTAGGTGCCACACGACTAGCTACAGCCTAGCAAGCCCTTCTCAGGAGTTACCGATGGCTCCACCACCCCGATCGGGCAGGTCCGCCTTCCGGTCACTTTCGGCAGGTGCGAAAACTACCGCACTGAGCTCATCGACTTCGACGTTGCCCACATCCGCCTGCCGTACAACACCATCCTTGGGTACCCAGCCCTGGCCAAGTTTATGGAAGTGACCTGTGACGCCCCGAGACCGATGAGCCAGGTGTCTTCCGATGTTCCGTTGTTGTTGCCTTGTCATTTTCTTGCGTGCCGCATCTTGCCATGTCATCATGTGCATTGCATCATCATGTTTTCAAAACCTGCATCCGTCCGGGTTTCTCCCCATTCCTTCTGTTGTCCGTTGTGAGCCCAGACACACTTGCACGCGCCCGCGGCATGTCCAAAATAGTATTTTATAAGTGGCCGGAAAATGTTCTCGGAATGGGATGAGAGTTGGCTGTGGTCTTATTATAGTGTAGGTAGACCGCCTGCCAAGTTTCATCGCATTCGGAGGCCGTTTGACGCCCTAACGGATAAATATAGCGGCAATAGTAGCCGATCAAAACGTCGGACATTTTTGGTCTCCAGAAACAGTCGCCGGGCCTCTCTCTCTTCTCTTCTCTCAGCTCGAGACCGTCTACACAGGTCACTACCTACCGCCAGGTCCAACCTAACCTCTCTCGCCAGCCCGCGGCCCCCCTCGCGCGCGTCCGAAAGTTGTCCCGAACCCGACCCGGACTGTCACCACCGTTGTGTCCGGATCATCCCCAAACATCTACAAAATGTCTCCGTTTTGTTAATTGGACTCCCTACCTATTTATTTTCTTGACCGTTCGATTTTGATCGGAGACTCCAGATAGCCCCTAACCTTTTCCACCTGATGTATATATTTGGTCCAACCCTAGATCCTAGGTGCGTTGCTCCACCGATCCCATCGCGCCGCCTCCACTCCACCTACTCCCCTCCTCCTTGTTTTCAGCGCCAGCCAACCAAAACCAATCCCTCCCGAGCCAACCATTCCACCAACCATAAAATTCCCTGCTCAATCCCAAGGGGATCACGAGCAGCTCATCCCCGCCGTCATCCAACCGCGGCAAAGCTGCGCCTCCTTCCCTGCCCTCCTATCTCTTCGCCGTCTCCTTCGGTCTCTCTCACCCGCTCTCAAATTCTCTCTCTCTCTCTCGCCAGGTACATGAGCAACAGGAGGTCGTCCCCGCGCCATGGCCACCGCCCGTTCGTCATCCCTGCTGCCGGTCCTCTTCCACAATGTGCCGGCGCCGCCACGCCTCGTTTTGACCCGATCCAGTCGAGATCGACCCCGCCGCCATCTCCATCCTCCGCGCCAAGTCCATCGCCGTCCTGCTTCGCTAGGTCGGGCACGAGCGCCTGCCTCCTCGCGCGCTTCGTCTAGCCGCCCGCGGCGCGCCCCTGCTTCCATCCCCTGCCGCCGGAGCCGCCAAGTCCTGCTGCAGCTGCCTCGCCCCGCGGCGTCGACCTGCTGCCAGCGCCTGCTAGTTTTCCTCTGCTTCGAGCGACCCAAGCCGCACGCCCTGCTTCCCCTGCTTCGATCGCGTTGACCCCGATCCAAGGCCCCCCTCCAGCGAGAGGCCCAGATCTGCCAGCCCAGCCGGCCCATCCTCCCCTCAGCCCAAAGTGAGCAGCCCCAACACCTGTTCCTGTTGGGCCAGCAAGATTTCGGCCCAACGCATGTTTTTTTCCTGAACGTTTTTCCTTTTTTTAGAGAACGCTGTTTTGTAGTTTAGTCCCTAGAGTTCATGCATTTAATAACTAATTAACCGTGCATCGGATTAAAACAATTTATATATGAAATATGCTTAGTTTTTCATCTAGTTTCTTAATATGCCACTTTCATCTATGTTTAAAATGTTTAAAATGATGTTTGCTTATATTTGCCTATTGCCATGCTAAAATGATTTATTTCATAACTAAATAACCGGAACTCCGAATTTAATAAACTTTATATGTAAATGGGGTAGAATAATGCCTAGTTTAACATGGTGCTTTCACCTTAGATGTTTAACAACTCTAAAATATTGTTTAGGGCAGAACAGTACCAAGCCCAAATATGCACATGGGGATTTACCGGAATTGTTGTTCGTTGCTTCCGGCCTCATTTAAACTTGCCTAGATAGGTAGTTTTCATTTGCTTCACTCTCTTGCCATGTTTAACAACATTTAATATTGTTGGGTACATAAACGAGAGAGAACTAAATAAGTCACATGGTGTTTCGTCAATATGCAATGGAGTTGCATATTGAGCTCCACTTAAGTTGTAGTGTTGTTTGTGCATTTTGCCATGCCATGCTTCTTTAAACCGGACATGCATCATAATTGTTTGTGCACCGTGCCATGTTCATGCGTTGGTTGTTTACTATGCTGTATGCTTCTTTTCCGGTGTTGCTTCTTCGGGTTGGTTCCGATAATGTCGCGTTTGTGAGGATCCGTTCGTCTACGTCCGTTTGTTCTTCTTCATGGACTCGTTCTTCTTCCTTGCGGGATTTCAGGCAAGATGACCATACCCTCGAAATCACTTCTATCTTTGCTTGCTAGTTGCTCGCTCTTTTGCTATGCCTATGCTGCGACACCTACCACTTGCTTATCATGCCGCCCATATTGTTGAACCAAGCCTCTAACCCACCTTGTCCTAGCAAACCGTTGTTTGGCTATGTTACCGCTTTGCTCAGCCCCTCTTATAGCGTTGTTAGTTGCAGGTGAAGATTGAAGTTTGTTCCTTGTTGGAACATGGAGATGTTGTTCCTTGTTGGAACATGTTTACTTTTTGGGATATCACAATATCTTTTACTTAATTAATGCATATATACACTTGGTAAAGGGTGGAAGGCTCGGCCTTATGCCTGGTGTTTTGTTCCACTCTTGCCGCCCTAGTTTCCGTCATATCGGTGTTATGTTCCCGGATTTTGCGTTCCTTATGTGGTTGGGTTATAATGGGAACCCTTTGAAAGTTCGCCTTGAGTAAAACTCCTCCAGCAATGCCCAACATTGGTTTTACCATTCGCCACCTAGCTTTTTCTTTCCCTTGGGTTCTGCAGACTCAAGGGTCATCTTATTTTAACCCCCCGGGCCAGTGCTCCTCTGAGTGTTGGTCCAAACTAGAGCCCCTTGCAGCGCCACCTCGGGGAAACTCGAGGGCTGGTTTTAGTTGTACGGACTACTCATCTGAGTGTGCCCTGAGAACGAGATATGTGCAGCTCCTATCGGGATTTGTCGGCACATTCGGGCGGTGTTGCTGGACTTGTTTTACCATTGTCGAGGATGTCTGGTAACCGGGATTCCGAGTCTGATCGGGTCTTCCCGCTAGAAGGAATATCCTTTGTTGACCGTGAGAGCTTGTTATGGGCTAAGTTGGGACACCCCTGCAGGGATTTGAACTTTCAAAAGCCGTGCCCGCGGTTATGGGCAGATGGGAATTTGTTAATGTCCGGTTGTAGAAAACCTGAACTTGACCTTAATTAAAATTCATCAACCGCGTGTGTTACCGTGATGGTCTCTTCTCGGCAGAGTCCGGGAAGTGAACACGGTGTTGGAGTTATGCTTGACGTAGGTTGTTTTAGGATCACTTCTTGATCATAGTTTCATGATCGTGCTTTGCCTTCTCTTCTCGCTCTCATTTGCATATGTTTAGCCACCATATATGCTAGTCGCTTGCTGCAGCTCCACATATTACCTTGCCTTTCCTATAAGCTTAAATAGTCTTGATCGCGAGGGTGCGAGATTGCTGAGTCCCCGTGACTCATAGATACTTCCAAAACTAGCTTGCAGGTCCGATGTTACCGAGCAGGTGTCGCAACCAAGCTCAAGGAGGAGCTCGATGAAGATCTTGTCCTTTGTGTTGTTTCGTTCTAGTTGATCAGTAGTGGAGCCCAGTTGGGGTCGATCGGGGACCTTGTCGCATTTGGGATTCTTCTTTTATTTTGGTTCCGTAGTCGGACCTTGATTGTATTTGGTTGATGTAATGCTTTATACATGTATTGTGTGACGTGGCGATTGTAAGCCAACTATGTATCTCTTTGCCTTATGTATTACATGGGTTGTGTGAAGATTACCTCACTTGCGACATTGCTTTCAATGCGGTTATGCCTCTAAGTCGTGCTTCGACACGTGGGAGATATAGCCGCATCGAGGGTGTTACATGACCCATCATGGCTACAACGTCCTCAAGATGCCCAGGAGCTGCGGAGTCATCACGATCGCCTGTGAGGAGAAGGATGCGGTATGCTCCCTCGAGCGTGCTTACCAAGCTGCAGCGGTCGAAGACCCAGATAACGAAGGCGCCATCTACCCTCCTGAGGCCATCCCCAAGAAGAAGAAGCAGCAGCTCCATCGAGGGATTCAGGAGAGCAGCGTCTCCAGCAGCACCACATCAGGACCTGCGCCCGTAGATGGAGCGCCTCCCTCCCTCGCATAGGAAGGCGCGCCCGGCACCCTCCTTAGGCTGGGCTTGGGGGCTCTCTTATGGAGGACCTCAGACTTAGCCAATGTCACGAGGGAGGTGCTCAGGCACCACGTGGAGGCATGCTTCACTGCACGCTTCCCTCACAGGGCATAAGGCACGAGGTGCTCGGTACTCAGGAGTTCACCACCAAGACCACCAAGGAGCTTCAACAGGCAAGAACCATGCACGGCGACCGCCGCCCACCACCTGGCGTAGCTCCTTGTCCTGGCGTGGACGACGAGCTGCGTGTCTATGTCGATGTTCTTAGGCTCAACAGGGCCGCATTCAGGGGCGCTTCTGGCCATCGAGCATTGGTCGGTGCGGAGGCCCCCCACACAGCTATGTTCGGATGCCCTTCGGCCTGCCGAACGCAGCTGTTGCCTTAAACTAGCTCACGCAGGGCGCCCTGGCGGCTCGTGAGGCCAGGCGCCATGCCATCCTGGGGGAGGAGGAGCCGAAGCCTCCAGGGTCCCCTGGGAACCAGCCACCGGGTGACTTGTGAGGAGCGACTTCTTCAGCGCGCATCTTCAGCTGCTCCAACGCCTCTTCAACAATAGTGCCATGTGACATTTTCTGGTTTATTCAGCTCGGGGCGCCCCTCAGGCTGCATCATCGCTAGGTCACATGGACATGTCCCTGCGACATGCACCCTTTTGCATCCTTAGCTTACTCTGTTGGGGGCGCCCCTCAGGCTACATCATCCCCAGGACGCATGGGTCCGTCCCTATGGCATGTATCGTTCTTGCATCTACTCGAACTAGCTTGCCTCCTTGCATGAGTTACCTTATGATCACCACCTGCTTGCCTGTTGCCCTTTGCGGCCACCCGTGTTGCTGACCGGCCTCCTACTCATCCCGCAACGGGGACTTCACATGCTGGCACGACGCTTGTGCTTGGGTCCGTCCCTACAGTGCTGACAAACCTGAGTGGTTGATGCGGAGCATCCTATGGACATCAACATGTCAAGAGTCTGTTCGGCGAGTGACACGTGCGACATCTACTTCACATACACAAAGGTGAATCATCTCCTTTATACGTGCTCATTTGACACCTTCGAGGATGGTATACTACTTGACACTCCACTCGTGTGCATGCATAGGTATTCTCGAAACACTATGAACGACGAGGAGGAGTGCAAGCGCCAAGGAACAACTGGAAGCGATGACGGAAGAAGGCGGAGCTGCTGAAGCTACATCAGCCAGACATCCGGGCCAGAGGCCGGACATCCGGCACCTGGGCAGCTGCGCAAGAGCTGCCCTGACAGACGGCAAACAGCATCAGTGGCCGGACATCCGGCCCGTGTGCCCGGACATCCGGCGCCCCTCCAACTCCCAGACATTCGGCCTCTCCCCCGGAAATCCGGCATCGACGATAGAACACAGCAGAAGTTTGGCCACTTCAGCCCGGACATCCGGCCCGAGCCCCGGACATCCGGCGCCTCCTAAAGCCCCGGACATCCGGCCCCCAGCCCGGACATCCGGCACCTGCGTGTGCACAGCCGGGCTAGAGGCCCATGTATCCCCTTGATGTAGGGTAGAACCCCAATCGCCCGATCTTTCATGAAAGGAGCGGATCCCGCGATGAACACAAAGAACATGAAGGAAAACACGAGGGGAAACACGAGAGGAAACACAAGAAAATCACTAAACCAACAAGAAATAGTAACACATATGCTAGATCCTCGAATACATAAGAGATCACACGACCCACGGTCAACTAGGAACGATACAAAGGTAGCCGGTCTTCTCCGTGAGGAGGTCTTGATGTTCTTCTCCGCAAGGAGGTCTTGAATCCAAAGGGATCTTCTAAGAAGAGGAGCCGCGGTCTCTCTCGTGGAGTAGATCCAATGTGGATGAGCAATGCACTATCTCTAATATGAGCTAAACCAATGCTAACCTAGCTAGAAGGAATAGGAGGTCTATTTATAGTATTAGTGCAAAAAGGGGCCGAAGTGGGGGTAGATCGGCTGCGGCCCAACACATGGCAGCACACAGGCGCCGAATGTCCGGGAGTCACTGGTCGTCCGGAGGCTCGCGAGGGTCCAGACGTCCGGTGCGTGTCGGACGTTCATAGATTCGGCTCGGGTGGGCTTCGGTCGGACGTCCGGTCAGGGTCGGTCGTCCGGGCGCCGGTCGTCCGGGTGGCTTCGGAAATCCATATTTTTGGCTCGGGTGAGGGGGTGTTGGACGTCCGGTCTAGGTCGGACGTCCGGAGCCTGGAGATCGTCGGACGTCCGGCCCTGGTCGGTCATCCGGAGCCTGTAGCTTCTTCCGCATCCCTTCTTCTTCACGTCCATATTCCTCTTCTGCTTCTCCTTGCTCCTTAGCTTTGTCATGGCCAACTCCTTGACACCTGGATATGCATAATGTCTCCATTTGAGATAGTATCCATGTCTCATGTGCATCGAAGTGAACTTGTGAGAGGAGAGATGTCACCTCGGTTTCAAGAGCTCTTGCACGTGCTCGTGTCATGGGTCCGCTAGGCACTTGGTGAGACGATGGTAGGTCCATGGGGATGACCTTGGGATGCTTCGCATCATCTCCCCTCCCTTGGGGAAGATCCGACCTCAGATCAAATTCTTCATCACCATGGTAGGGCGAGAGGTCCTTAACATTGAAGATGTCACTCACATTTAACTTGTCATGCGAGAGGTCGATCTTGTAAGCGTTGTTTTTGTAGCATGCAAGCACCTTGAAGGGTCCATCCGCTGGAGGTAGAAGCTTGGACTTGTGTTCGGTGGGGAAGTGTTCTTTGCGAAGGTGTAGCCACACAAGATCACCAATGTCGAATAGCATGGGTTGCTTGTTGATGTTGAGCTCGGTCGCAAGTCGTTGTACTTGGCACTCGATGGTGTGCCTTGTATCTTCATGCACCTTCTTGAGACGGTTCACACGTGCACTTGCGTCCAAATTGATGCGCTCTTGTAGTGGTAGCGGTAGAATCAATGGGGACAATAGATTGAATCCGTAGACGACCTCGAAGGGGGACTTGCCGGTTGTTGAGTGTCTTGCTCGGTTGTAGGAGAACTCGGCGATAGGTTGGCACTCCTCCCACTCCTTGATGTTCTTCTTGATGAGTACTCAAAGTAGAGCAGAGAGTGTGCAGTTGGTCACCTCTATTTGGCCATCGGTTTGTGGATGATATGCCATGGAGAAGAGTAGCTTGATTCCGAGCTTGGCGCATAGGGTCTTCCAAAAGTAGCTTAGGAACTTGACGTCGCGGTCCGAGATGATCGTCTTTGGCCCTCCATGTAGACGCAATATTTCCCTACAAAAGAGATTGGCTACATGTGAAGCATCGTCTATCTTGTTGCAAGGAATGAAATGTGCCATCTTAGAGAAGCGGTCCATAATGACAAATACCGAAACCTTTCCATTTCTAGTCATAGGAAATCCAAGTACAAAATCCATGCTAATATCTTCCCATGGTTGATTTGGAATTGGGAGAGGCATGTAAAGGCCATGGGATTGAGCTTTTGACTTAGCTTTGCGACATGTAGAGCATCAATTGGTGAAGCGGTTGACGTCTTGAAACATCTTGGGCCAATAGTAGTTCTTGGAGAGCGTAGCAAAAGTCTTGTCGCGTCCAAAATGTCCCATTAATCCTCCCCCATGAGATTCCTGCAAAAGCAACAAACGAAGAGAAGACTCGGGGATGCAAAGCTTGTTAGCTCTCATAAGATATCCATCTTTGATGTGATAGCGTTCCCAAGATGTATGCGTCAAACATTTGGCATAAGGAGTAGAAAAAGTGGGATCATGCTCATACAAGTCTTTTATGTGCTCAAAGCCAATGACATCCAATTCAAGTTGAGTAACAAGCATGTATATGCGGGAAAGGGCATCCGCCACAATATTTTCCTTACCTTTAATGTACTTGATGATATAAGGAAAAGACTCAATAAATTCACTCCATTTAGCATGACGCTTGTTCAACTTGGTTTGACCCTTAAGGTACTTGAGCGTTTCATGATCGGTATGAATGATGAATTGATGAGGGCGAAGATAGTGTTCCCATTCGTGCAAAACTTGCACTAAAGCATATAACTCTTTGTCATAGATGGGGTAATTGAGTTGCGCTCCGGAAAGTTTTTCACTAAAGTAAGCTATGGGGCGCTTCTCTTGTGTTAACACACCTCCTATGCCATGACCACTAGCATCACAATGAATCTCAAAGGGCTTGTCAAAGTTGGGTAAAGAAAGCACGGGAGCATGAGTAAGCAAATTCTTAAGCTCATTGAAAGCTGTATCTTGGGATGGTCCCCAAACAAAAGGCACATTTTCTTGCTCAAAGCAAGCAAAGGCGAAGCAATGGTGCTAAAATCTTTCACAAAGCAACGATAGAAACCCACAAGGCCAAGAAAGCTATGCACTTGTTGCAAGTTGGTTGGTTGGGGCCATGTCTTAATAGCATTGATCTTGGACTCGTCTACATGAACACCCTTAGAAGATACAACAAAACCCAAGAAAACGAGCTTATTAACGCCGGAAAGGAACTTTTCCATGTTAGCAAAGAGATGCTCGTTTCGAAGAGTTTGTAAAATGGTTCGAACATGGGTGACATGATCTTGAAGAGATTTGCTATACACAAGGATATCATCGAAGTAGACCACAACAAACACACCAATGTAAGGGCGAAAGACATGATTCATAAGACTCATAAAAGTACCCGGTGCTTCTGATAGACCCATTGGCATAACTAACCACTCATACAACCCAAACTTGGTTTTGAAAGCGGTTTTTCATTCATCACCCTTGTGCATGCGGATTTGATAGTAACCACTTTTAAGATCAATTTTGGAGAATATAGTGGCACCACTAAGTTCATCAAGCATATCATCAAGGCGTGGAATGGGATACCTACAGCGAACGGTGATAGCATTGATAGGTCTACAATCGGAGCACATGCGAAAGCTACTGTCTTGTTTTGGCACAAGAATGACCGGAACGGCACAAGGACTCAAACTTTCATGCACATGTCCATGGTCTATGAGATGCTTTACTTGCCTTTGTATTTCTTTGGTTTCTTCGGGGTTGACGCGGTAGGGAGCTTTGTTCGGAAGAGGTGCTCCAGGGATGAGGTCGATGTGGTGCTCGATGCCTCATAGTGGAGGTAGTCCCGGAGGTAGCTCGTCAGGGAAAACATCTTGAAATTCCTGCAAAAGAGAAGACAACACTAAAGGTAGAGCATGAGCGGTGTTAGCTTGTGTTGCATTGTCCTTGCACAAAAGGACATAGTGTAGGACACTAGATGGGTTCTCACACACTCCTCTTATCTCACTTTTGGTGGCAAATAGTACTAATTTCTTCTTGTCGCTCATCGTGGAGGCACTCGATTTGGGCTTGTGGCGCTCACTCTCTTTTTGGTGGCTCACTCTCTCACTATTCTCTCCACGATGGGTGGCTTGCTTGTCGGTGATCACTTGGCTTGGAGACATGGGGCAAAGTACATACTCCTTTCCTTTCATCTTGAATATGTAGTGGTTCATTCAGCCATTGTGGATGACACCTCTATCAAATTTCCATGGGCGTCCAATAAGAAGGTGGCAAACAGTCATTGGAACGATGTCACACTCCACAGTGTCTTCGTAGGCACCAATTTTGAAGGAGACTTGTACTCGATGCTCGACTTAAATAGTGCCGGAGTCGCTAAGCCATTGAACTTTGTAGGGATGTGGGTGCTTCGTCTTGGGAAATTGGAGCTTGGAGCAAAGTTCTTCACTTGCGAGGTTATGACAACTCCCTCCATCAATGATGACCTTGACGGATCTTCCATTGATGCCAACCTTGGTGTGAAAGATATGGCATCTTTGGTCTTCTTCTTGGTTATGTTGAAGAGTCAAGACCTTGGAGACAACTAGAGCGGGACTTGAATCTTCATCGCAAAAGACTTGTTCCATGTCTTCTTCATTCACTTGCCGGTGTATGGCCACTTGATCAAGGGATTCCATTTATCCTTCACTCATTGAGTCATAAGTGCCGTCGTCGTTGAAGATCATGGTCCGCTTGTTGGTGCACTCATAGGACTTGTGGCCTCGGCCTCTGCATATGAAGCATTTGAAGGAACTCGTCTTGACGGTCTCATCGGTTGGGGTAGATGATGATGAAGCTCTCGGCTTGAAGTTGCTTGTTGTAGGAGGATGAATTGGAGTTGACGAAGCTTTCTTGGAACTCGACTTGTCGACGTTGCTTGTAGAAGGTTTGGTAGACGGTGTTGGAGTCGTTGAAGCTTGGGTGTTGG
This sequence comes from Triticum urartu, assembly GCF_003073215.2. Classification (NCBI taxonomy): domain Eukaryota; kingdom Viridiplantae; phylum Streptophyta; class Magnoliopsida; order Poales; family Poaceae; genus Triticum; species Triticum urartu. The sequence continues at coordinate 292,617,436 of NC_053025.1, read as the reverse complement.
AGAAGCCGTATGACTTGGATGAGAACTTGGCATACTTGTAATCATCTTGCACTTGACGTTCCTCTTTGGTAGCTTGATGCACTAGCTCGATGAGGTTCGAGTATGGTTGGAAGTCGGAGATCTTCTTGATAGGATGGTTGAGTCCATTCAAGAAACGTGACATTTTTTGCTCATCATCTTCCGTGACATTGGCTCTTATCATGGCATTCTCCATCTCCTTGTATTACTCTTCAACGCTCTTGGTTCCTTGCTTGAGTAGTTGAAGTTTCTTGAAGAGGTCGAGGTTGTAGTAGGTAGGCATGAAGCGTGGTCTCATGACATCCTTCATTTGCGCCCAAGTAGTGATGGGTGGTTCACCTCTTGCCTCACGGCGCTCGATGACTTGTTCCCACCAAATGAGGACATAGTCTTGGAACTCAAGGGATGCCATCGCGATCTTCTTATCTTCTTCATAATTGTGCAAGCGGAAGATTTTGTCGACCTTCAATGCCCATGAAAGGTACTCTTCGGGATCGTTGCTTCCATTGAAATTGGGCATGGTGAACTTTAGCTTGCCGTAGCATTTCTCTTCATTGTGTTGGGGTCGAAGATGATGACGCCCATGTTGTTGATGATTGTCAAACTCATTGTGCTCTTGGCGAGGAGGGTTGTCAACCTCATGTTGCTCTTGCCGTGGAGGATTCCCATTGTCTTCATGCTCTTGGAGAACTTGATGTTCTTGGCAAGCTTGTGGAGGAACTTGTCTAGCTTGACGTTGCACGCGAGCTTGAGTCGTCGTTCGTGAGCTTCTTCACGAAGTGATTCTTCATGTTCACGAATTTGTCGGCCTCGGTTGGCTACGACTCAACTTGAATCTTGGAGGGCACGTTGCGCCTCAAGTGCTTGAGCTTCATGGAGTTGTTTTTCTTGTTATTGTGCCTCGGCATCTTGTGCATCTTGGTGTAGACGCACTCGCTCTTCCTCTTCATGTTGGCATTGTCGTTGCCGTTCTCGTGCTAGCGCAAAAGCCTCTTGGGTTTGACATTGTCGGTGTTCTTGAGAGTTGGTGTCGCGTAGAGGATTCAGGCTTTCTTGATGATCGTTGTGCGCGGCACGTCGAAGAGTGTTCGATGTCGGTGTACTTGAGCCGGAGAGGGTGAAGTCGGAGGGTCGACTTGAGCGGCTCCGTCTTTATGAGGACGAAGTGGAAGAAGAGCGGTTGAGCAACAAAGCACGAATCTCATCCATTCTTGCGTCGTTCTCTTGCTTGTGATCATCGAGCTTGTGGTCGAAGTAGTCCCTTGTATATTGCTCGGAGAGTCGCAAGTCGGCGACGAGGTTGTCGATGGATCCCTCATTGCTTGTTGCTCTTGATGCAAATCATGTTGTGCACCAAAGAGGTGGCTCTTGGTGACGTAGGCGTTCATGTCGTTGTCGTGCTCAATGAAGAGTGGGTTGGTAGAAGTACTTGGCCTATACATCATTCCAAGAGAAAAATGTGAGTGGTAGAAAGAGAAGAACGTATACCAAATGTACCTTGACCGAAGTTGAAGGTGGATCAATGATCACTCCAATGTGGAACAAGGAAATAGCACAATTGGTACCAATTCTTGTTGGTTGCTGACACCTAAACAAGTAAAAGCTTATGGTGGAGCTTGGTTAGGATGGTGGCACAAAATTTGATGCAATTGTAAATGAGCTTCAATAATGTTGGAAAAGATTCGCAAGATTGCAATGCAACAAGTAGACCCAGCAATATACGGTACACGGAAACACACACACAAAAAGATAAGTGGGGTCGTGCAACCAAGGGTGAGCCAAAATGTGCAATCCACAAAAATGCTCTTGTTGCACAACACTAGAGAGACGCTCGCACGATTGCACAATAGGCGGATACAAAGACTTGTGCACAACCTACTTAGCAAAAATGCAACGACTTCTATCCCAAGTATGCTCTATGCAAGGTGTTTCTATGATATGATCCAAGATGATCTAGTATGACAATCTTAATGTTGTATGATGCTATGGTTCTTGCTTAAAAGCTCTTTGCTTATCTTTCCCTTTTGCTTAAAAGCTTGTTTGGCTCTTTGTTGTTTGAGCTCTTTTCTCATGCAATGCTTCATGAACCAAGATAGCAATTGTGTATGCGATGACAACCTTGTTACATAACAGATGATACCAATATATGCACCAATGATGTATGTATGCTATGGGAAGTATGATCACTAATGTGCACAAGTCTCGTTGCCGGCAATACTCAAAAGCTAGTCTCAATGGGTAAGCGACGGAAAGGAGTAAGGCTATGATGGCTATCAATGTAATGGCAAGAATGATATGTCTAATACCAAGGTGAGGTTACCGCATCTTGTGCATGGTATGGTGTCAAAAAGGTGGCACGAATACCAAGATGTAGTCGACGTGGTCGTTGTTGATGACGTGTCCATTGCGATGATGAGCGGCAGTGATGTTGATGTCGAACCATACCTAAATAGCTGAAACACAAATAGGACACGGGACCGCAACTCAAATTTTCAGATCTCGAAATGGCAACACGTGCCAGAGAGCGAAATGGATAAGTAATGATGGTGCTATGCGGAAGTGGTGATGGTGTATAGCGGTGGTGGAAGTGCGTATGCGGAAGTGGGGCGGTGGTGGTGACAAATACTGGAAAAAAATCAGTTTCATCAGGTCCATGGCAGGACACAGGCGTTGGACGTCCAGGAGTCACCGGTCGTCCGGAGGCTCGCGATGTCCGGTGCCTGTCGGACGTCCGTAGATTTGGCTCGGGTGGGCTTCGATCGGTCGTCCGAGCGCCGGTTGTCTGGGCGGCTTCGGAAATCCGTAGTTTTGGCTCGGGTGAGGGGGTGTCGGACGTCCGGCCCTGGTCGTTCGTCTGGAGCCTGTATCTTCTTCCTCATCCCTTCTTCTTCACGTCCATCTTCCTCTTCTGATTCTCCTTGCTACTTAGCTTCTTCATGGCCAACTCCTTGACACCTGAATATGCATAATGTCTCCATTTGAGGTAGTAGCCATGTCTCATGTGCATCGAAGTGAACTTGTGAGAGGAGAGATGTCACCTCGGTTTCAAGAGCTCTTGCACGTGCTCGTGTCATGGGTCCGCTAGGCACTTGGTGAGACGATGCTAGGTCCATGGGGATGACCTTGGGATGCTCCGCATCACCCCTCCTCACTTACCCCTTCGTGGCCTTAGACTATGTATACTCCTCCACCTCCTCCTAGTTAGGGTTAGCAAAGTAGTAGCTCATTTAGAGATAGAGCTTTGCTCATCCATTACGGATCTACTCCACGAGAGAGACCGCGGCCCCTCTTCGGAGAAGAAACACCTTGGATTCAAGACCCCTCACAGGAAGATCCCCTCATGGATTCAAGACCTGCTCATGAAGATGAACCTTACCTTGTATCTTTCCCTTTGTTGTTCATGTACCTTGTGGATCTTGTGTGTTTGATTCGCTAGTGGATGTGTTATTGGACTTGTTCTTAGGTGTTTCCCCTTGTGATTTCTCTCCGTTCTTCCCCGTGTTCTTCGTGTTCTTATTTGGGATCCTCTCCTTTCGTGAAAGATCGGCCGTATAGGGTTCCACCCTACATCATCTTGGTATCAGAGCCACATTGATCACGATTTCGGAGCCTCCCCTCTTCTTTTTCTAGCCTAATTTTGTTTTGTTCTTCCCAAATTCGAAAATCCCCACCAAAATTAGCCCCCAATTTTTTTGATTTGTTGGTTTGATGATATTTTGTTGATTTTGATCCATGGATTCGTTGTGTCTTGAGTAGATCTAGCTTTCCCCCAAGTTTCCCCACTTTCCATCCACGAAATCTCATCAATTTTGCCCCCCCAAATCATCAATTTCCGCCCGAAATCAAGTTTCGAAGTCCAAATCCCGATCTGGAATCGTCGGGCCGGACATCCGGGCCCCAAGCCGGACATCCAGCTCCTGGAGCACAAAATCCGCATGGTTCTGGAGACACACACCCCAGATATCCGCCCCCACCCCGGATGTCCGGCCCCTGGGAATTCACCCTGCCCCGTTTCACCATTTTGTCCATAACTAATTCATTCGGAGTCCGATTTTGACGTTCTTTAGCTCGTTTTGAAGCTCTTGACATCCCCCATCCCACAAAAATACTACCATCACCATTTGACTCCATCAAAGTGTTTGAACTTTGGCATCGTTGCCTAGGGCTTCCACTATATCATCCGCATAACTACCACCGACTTCCGCAACCTAACTCATATTGATCCCGATAGCATTAGTGGTTGTTTGAGTAGTCATTTGAGACTCCTAAGGTGTTTAGGCTACTTAGGGATGGTTGCTTCTTCATCAACCACCACCAGCAGCATAACTTCCGCATAGGCTTGGCCACCATACACTTCCACCACCCCGACTTAACCCAATTTTGTTTGTGTTGTGAGTTGTGTCTCTTAAGGTGTTTCGGGTACTTATGGACCGTGCTTTCAATTCATACACCATGTATAGTCCACCACCTTACCCTCAATTTCCGCATTGCCTACTCGCAAAACCCATCATTGCATTTCTGCAATCCCATTGAGCTTCCGCCACCACCACCGCTTTCCCGCTACCACAAATTGACATTTGACGTTTGAGATTTTGAGCTCGCGGTTTCTCCGTTTCGTAATGTGTTTCAGCTACTTAGGGATGAGTATCCATCATCTTGGTATCTACATCAAGAACACCGTCACTCATCATCACCGCGTACGGTAACCTCCATATCATCTTGGTATCATGGTATCCCTCCATTGTATATTCCCTTGCCATTGCATTGATAACCCCTAGCCCATTTTGCGTCACTTGACTATCGAGACTAGCCATTTGAGTATTGCCGGCAACGTTACTTGTGCACATTAGTGATCTACACCATACATTGCATACATACCATATCATATTGGTATCATATCATCCCTTGTGTCACAAGATTGTTCCCGTATATAACCAATTGCTATCTTGGTTTGTGCATTTCGCATTGCGGCCATAAAAAAGAATAAGAAGAAGAATAAGCTTTTAAGCAAAAGAGAGAAAAACAAAAGAGCTTGTAAGCAAGTTCCATAGCATCATACCACATTGCATATAAGATTGTCATAACCGATCATCTTGGACGATACCAGCGGACCATACATACATAGCATACTTGGGATAGAAGTTTATCCAATTTGCATCTTATTGGTTGTGCACAAGTTACGTATCTGTCTATTGAGCAATCGTGCTAGCGTCTCTCTTGAGTTGTGCAACACGAGCGTTTTCCGCGGATTCCACATTTTGAGCTCATTCCTTGGTTGCACAACCCCATTTATCTATCCGTGTGTGCGTTTCCATGTGCCATTCATTGCTATTGGTCTATTTGTTTCACTTGTGAATTTGTCAATCTCTTTCAACATTATTGACTCTTGCTAACATTTTGCATTAAATTTTTGTGCCACTATCCTCACCGAGCTACTCAATAAGCTTTAGTTTGTAGGTGTGAGTTAACAAGTCCAATACCAATTCCACTATTCTTTGATATCACATTGACTGAAAAGGGATACATCCTCAACTTTGGGAAAAGGTAACTTGGTATTGTTTATCTCATTTCCTACTCACCTCTACTCGAGTCTTGTGATGGATAGGCAAGGCATTTCACCTTCAGTCTACAACAACAATGACGAGTTTGATGCCACGAATAACTCTACCGACACCAAGATGCAAGCTCAAATGGAGGAGATCAAAGCCCTCATCAAGTCCTACAAGCGATCTTCCTCATCTTCGAGAAGACGCTCAAGTACACATGCTTCCAAGCTACCATCTCTGACAAAGTCACATCCGCATCGACACCATCACCACCACGAAAGTGAAGGTCAAGCACTCAACAACTTCACCATCTCCCTTGGCATCTGCGCCAAGTGACTTCAAGGCATCTTCGCCTACGGACATACGACATCTTCGCCAACAAGCACCTCGAGACTTCCACGAGCTACTACGACCTCGACCCTGACCACAAGATGACTTTCTATGTGACTCAAGAACCCGAGGAGTCTCTCGAGTGGGAGCGCCTAATGGATGAATACCTCAAGTTACATCAAGTTCCTCCCGAAGATCAAGTGAAGTGCGCCACAACAAACTTCCATGACTACGCGTCCACATGGTGGCTTCACACACCTTTGGAGAGCTACGACATGAGTTGGCCCAAGACGAAGAGAGCTTTGCAGCGAGAGTTCGTGACTCCAACCTACACGGAACAACTTCAATGCCAATTGGAGAACACCATCCAAGGATCCAAGTCCATCGACAAGTACTTCAAGGAGATGAAAATTGCCTTGCGACGAGCTGGCATGGACGACCCCATTTTGATGAAGTTCCACTTCATGATGGGATTGCACAACGACATCTCCAAGCCGATCTTCCTCGAGAACTACAAGTCCCTCGACGACAACTACATTGGTGCTCTCAAGGCGGAACAAATAACTCATGAAGGCCAAAGCTTCTCCACCCCAAGCTCACTTCGCGGCGACCAAGTTCCATGGGAACAAGCATGAGGCTAGTACCACCACGATGTCGAAGCCCGACGAGCTCCAAGATGATTCTCCCAAGTTTGACTTCACCGCCATCCCTCTTTGTGGCATTGATGGTTCCGAGTCTACTTCGACTCTTTTTCAAGTTGGTGCATTGACGACTACGACTACGGAGACCATCAAGGACCAAGCTTTGGAGGCGAGCGACATGGTGATGAGCAAGGATGATACTTCCATCTTAGGAGGCGAGAGTGATGATGTGCCATCTTCGGCTTTCATCCATGGCGACGGCGATGAGATGGTTGAGCATGGGATTTTCCTTCGACCATGGCGACGTATGATGACTTGAGTGACTTTTGGCACCATATTGAGAGTGAGAGTGACTTCACTACTAGCCCCATATATGATGTGTTGCCACAATTCCCATGTGAGGAGAGCCACAACCCCGACCACTTGAGTGAGATGAGTGACTCCACCATATGTGAGATTGAGTGCACCTACCTTGAGGGAGTGAGTGAACCACCACATAGAGAGAGTGAGGCCACTATGATTTCGGACGACTTAACCTCTACCTCCATCGTGTCTTCTCATTTAGTGCTAGGTCCCATATACAATGACGCGCCGATTCACGACGACTTCGTCCTTCCTTTAGACAAGACGATGGCCATGGTGGAATATGATGCACCCCCACATGGTTCCATCAAGATGAAGATGACCACCATTTGGTCTTTCCCACCTCACCTACACCACTTGAGTGGAATGACAAAGGGTAACATAGGTGACGGTGATGCTCTAGTCCCACTAGCGAACATTCTTGACATTCGTTGCTTGCATGATGTTGATCAACCTATTAGCATGCTTCATGTGTGACTTCCCCATGCGATGATTTACCCATTTATGATGAGTATGATGATTCTAATGTGGAGTCTATTAGTTGTGATGCCATGCTACATAGGATTTCTCGTGACAATTCTCTAGGTCACATAATGTTTGACAATCCGCTTGACTTGTCATATGCTATTCATGAGATCAACAATATGTCATATTTGCAATCTCATCGTAGTGACTATGCATATGCCATTCAAATTAACCCAATTTTCACTTGTGGCATAGATTACAAGCCTATGGTTATTGGCATTGGTTTTTCTTGTGATGATATTGATATGCTCCCTTTGCATCATTTATCTCATATGCCATGCCATGACCACCTAGCATCGGATATGCATTGTTTTGGATGCTACCCATTTTCTCCATATGATGTTTCCAATATTGCTCATGAGGAGACCCCATAGTTTCCCCATACATGTTAGGAGATTTTGATTCGTCCCATTCATTGCATGATCCCAATACTTGTGTGCACAATATGCTCCCCATGAATAAAAATGCTATTGTTGTGCCACACACTTGCTATACTTGTATGCTCAATTTGCGTCCCCATGGTGTTATACATAACAACTATTCTTTCTTGATGGATGACATGTTCTTATACCATGCATCAAATTTCTTTCAGCAATGCTTACCTTGTGCTAACTCACACGTGCACATACACATCATGATGGATGATGTGTACATTTACCACACACACAATTTCTTTGGTTTTTGTTTATTTTGTGTAGCGACCCATGAATACTTGTCAACCTCGCAATCCCACGAGTTGACAAAATGAGCTCTAAAGAGCAACGATGACTTGGGATCCCATGTATTGTCTTTCCCACCGCTGTCTTCGCGCAAAGGCTTCGCGCATTCATTCTACATGGTCCTCACATGGTTATGGGTTATTGTCCATTACATATTATATGCCCATCTTGTCATGTTCACTTTGCATGATATGCTCATTACTATGACTTTGCCATGCATTCGTGACCCATGCTTTGCATTACACATGATGATTAATTCTCATACTTGTATGAGTATTTGCAAGCTTGGTGGAGATATTGCTTGTTATTGCCATGTTTGCTTTGTGCCCCATTCCTATGATGATACTATGATCATGCTTTGTGTTCGTGCTTGCGATATGTCATGCGCATTGTCTATGCCTATTATTTGCTCACATGACATAATTGCCATGATTTCCTCTAGTATGTTGCATCTTCGCACTAGTATCTTGCACGACTTGATTACTATGATTGCTAGATTTGTTGCATCACTGATGATTCATACTCGTTCCTTTCATTCGGTTGATGACAACCACCGACATGCTTTGCACATGATTGTTATTGCTTCTTGTCATATCTCTCCATATGCTGCCTCTCTCATGCTATATGATTTGCCATGTATTGAGTGCAATTATGCCTTTAGTCTTGATAATGAGTTTGCCCCCATAGCATTCTCGCATATATTTGGATATTTTGACATATTTCTTGTGAAGCATGTTTGTCTTACCTCTTTGCACCATATACCTAGTGCCATGAATATTGCCATTATTGCATCATATTATTCATGCACTTGTGCATCTAATGGTTATGTTCAAGAGAAGAGAACCATTATGATGGATGATGTGTTTATCTACCATGCACATACGTTCTTTGTTTTGTTGCGTGCATGTGTAGGATACTTTGACTTTGTGTCGACTTCCACGTCACATGAGTTGACAATTCGAGCTCTTGAGAGTGAACCACCTCCTACCATGACGATTCTACATCGCACTTGCTTGTACTTCGGCATTGTGAAGGATGCACGAGGAAACGCTTTCAAGTTGACATCTTTCTTGAGCATGGATATTGCGGATCATACTACTTGTGTTGCTTGCATCATGAGACTTATTGTTCATCTTGGGCCACTTGATTGCACACATATTAGAGATCCTGCTTCGACTTTTCATTTTCACCGTTCCATGCATCATGATATATATGCCTTGTGTGTTGCATCCATTTCTTGGATTACTTGCTCCTCTCATATGTTTAGTTGCAACAATGTCATCACTTCACATATGCCATGTCCCATTGATTGCTACATGCTTGCCTTGATTGCCTCACACATGATGAACAATTTATCTTTCCATCGTGTTGAGTGCCACACGATATTCACTAAACTCCATGCACATTATGCTTGGATTGTCTTGCACTTGACCCATGTGTTTAGACACTTCATTCTATTTGGTGTTGTGAATGCTTCTTATGCCTACCATAGACCTTTCATTGAGCGCTTTGCCCATGCGTGCTATGACTTTGAGGTAGATGCTTATTTTCTTGTTACACATATTTGCATCACTACCTCACATTTACATGCTTGTTCCCATGTTATCTTTACTTGTGCTCGATTGATATGCTTACATGCCATGTCACAATCCTTTTTCACACCATATGCTTTGCATGATGACGACACTTGTTTGGTGACTCACCTCCTGAATGCTTGGTTTTGCACTAATGCTAACCACATTTGTCTTTCCAAGTGTTTGTTTTTCTTACTCCTTTTGAAGGAATCACAAGACGATGCGACATTGGAGAGTGCCCATTTCGAGCTTCTACTCGGCGAAGCCTTCTCTTTCCCATGGTGATTTGGTTTTCGATCCGAGGTCGGATCTTTCCCAAGGGAGGGGAGATGATGCAGAGAATCCTATGGACATCACCATGTCAAGAGTCCGTTCGATGAGTGACACGTGCGACATCTACTTCACATACACAAAGGTGAATCATCTCCTTTACACGTGCTCATTTGACCCCTTCGAGGCTGGTATACTACTTGACACTCCACTCTTGTGCATGCATAGGTATTGTCGGAACACTACGGACGAGGAGGACGAGTGCAAGAACTGCACCATCCGCAAGGGAAGCCTGGAAGCAACGACGGAAGAAGACGGAGCTACTAAAGCTACAGCGGCCGGACATCCAGGCCAGAGGCCAGACATCCAGCGCCTGGGCAGCCGCGCAAGAGCTGCCCCAATAGACGGCCAACGGCATCAGTGGCCGGACATCCGACCCTTGTGCCCGGACATCCGGCCTCTCCCTCGGAAATCCGGCATCGATGACAGAACGCACTAGAAGTTTGGCCACTTCACCCCGGACATCTGGCCCGAGCCCCGAACATCCGGCGCCTCCTAAAGCCCTTGACATCCGGCCCCTAGCGCGGACATCCGGCACCTGCGTCTGCACAGCCGGGCCAGAGGGCCATGTATCCCCTCCTCACTTACCCCTTTGTCGCCTTAGACTATATATACTCCTCCACCTCCTCCTAGTTAGGGTTAGCAAAGTAGTAGCTCATTTAGAGATAGATCTTTGCTCATCCATTGCGGATCTACTCCACGAGAGAGACCGCGGCCCCTCTTCCGAGAAGATCCACCTTGGATTCAAGACCCCTCACGGGAAGATCCCCTCGTGGATTCAAGACCTCCTCATGGAGATGAACCTTACCTTGTATCTTTCCCTTTGTTGTTCATATACCTTGTGGATCTTGTGTGTTTGAGTTTCTAGTGCATGTGTGATTGGACTTGTTCTTGAGTGTTTCCCTTCATGATTTCTCCCCGTTCTTCCCCGTGTTCTTCGTGTTCTTAGTTGGGATCCGCTCCTTTCGTGAAAGATCGGCCGTATAGGGTTTCACCTGTAACGCCCTCAATGCGGCTATATCTCCCACGTGTCGAAGCACGATTTAGAGGCATAACTGCATTGAAAGCAATGTCTCAAGTGAGGTAATCTTCACACAACCCATGTAATACATAAGGGCAAAAGATACATAGTTGGCTTACAATCACCACTTCACACAATACAGGAATAAAGCATTACAACATCCAAATACAATCAAGGTCGACTACGGAACCAAAATAAAAGAAGAACCCCCAAATGCGACAAGGTCCCGATCGACCCCAACTGGGCTCCACTACTGATCCACTAGAGCGAAACAACACAAACGACAAGATCTTCATCAAGCTCATCCTTGAGCTTGGTAGCGTCACCTGCTCGGTAACATCGGCACCTGCAAACTGGTTTTGGAAGTATCCGTGAGTCACGGGGACTCAGCAATCTCGCACCCTCGCGATAAAGACTATTTAAGCTTATAGGTAGGGTAAAAGGTATGAGGTGGAGCTGCAGCAAGCGACTAGCATATATGGTGGCTAAACATACGCAAAAGAGACGAGAAGAGAAGGCAAAGCACGATCGAGAAAACTATGATCAAGAAGTGATCCTAGAACAACCTATGTCAAACATAACTCCAACACCGTGTTCACTTCCCGGACTCCGCCGGAAAGAGACCATCATGGTTACACACGCGGTTGATGCATTTTAATTAAGGTCAAGTTCAGGTTTTCTACAACCGGACATTACCAAATTCCCATCTGCCCATAACCGCGGGCACGACTTTCGAAAGTTCAAATACCTGCAGGGGTGTCCCAACTTAGCCCATAACAAGCTCTCACAGTCAACGAAGGATATTCCTTCTATCGGGAAGACCTGATCAGGCTCAGAATCCCGGTTACAAGACATTTCGACAAGGTAAAACTAAACCAGCAACACCGCCCGAATGTGCCGACAAATCCCGATAGGAGCTGCACATATCTCTTTCTCAGGGCACACTCAGATTGTCTTAGGTACGGGTAGGCCAGCCCAGAGTTGCCCCTGGTGGCCACCGGCAGCTGACAGGTTGGACCAACACTCAGAGGAGCACTGGCCCGGGGGGGGGGTTAAATAAAGATGACCCTTGAAGTCTGCAGAACCCAAGGGAAAGAAAAGGCTAGGTGGCGAATGGTAAAACCAATGTTGGGCATTGCTGGAGGAGTTTTACTCAAGGCGAACTGTCAAGGGGTTCCCATTATTACCCAACCGCGTAAGGAACGCAAAATCCGGGAACATAACACCGATATGACGGAAACTAGGGCAGCAAGAGTGGAACAAAACACCAGGCATAAGGCCGAGCCTTCCACCCTTTACCAAGTGTATAGATGCATTAATTAAAAAAGAGATATTGTGATATCCCAGCAAGTAAACATGTTCCAACAAGGAACAAACTTCAATCTTCACCTGCAACTAACAACGCTATAAGAGGGGCTGAGCAAAGCGGTAACATAGCCAAACAATGGTTTGCTAGGACAAGGTGGGTTAGAGGCTTGGTTCAACAATATAGGAGGCATGATAAGCAAGTGGTAGGTATCGCAGCATAGGCATAGCAAAAGAGCGAGCAACTAGCAAGCAAAGATAGAAGTGATTTCGAGGGTATGGTCATCTTGCCTGAAATCCCGCAAGGAAGATGAACGAGTCCATGAAGAAGACAAACAGATGTAGTCGAACGGGTCCTCACAAACGCGATGTTAACGGAACTAACCCGAAGGACCAACACCGGAAAGAAACAAACAACATAGTAAACAACCAACACATAATCATGGCATGATGCACAATCAAGTATGATGCATGTCCGGTTTAAATATGCATGACATGGCAAAATGCACAAACAACACTACAACTTAAGTGGAGCTCAATATTCATCGGGATGCATATTGACAAAACACCACATGACTTATTTAGTTCTCTCTCGTTTATGTACCCAACAAGATTAAATGCTGTTAGCATGGCAAGAGACGTAGCATAAAGAAACTATCTATCTAGGCAACTTTAAATGAGGCCAGAAATAACAAACAACAATTCTGGAAACTCCTCATGTGCATATTTTTAGGTTTGGTACTGTTCTGTCCTAAACACAATTTTAGAGGTATTAAACATGCAAAACAAGTACACCATGTTAATCTAGGCATTTTTCCATCCCATTTACATATAAAGTTTATTAAAATCAGAACTACGGTTATTTAGTTATGAAATAAAACATTTTAACAAGGCATAGGACCAAATTTAAGCAAACTACATTTTAAGCATTTTAAACATGGATGAAAAAGACATATTATGAAACTAGACAAAAATCTAAGCAACTTTCATGTTAAGTTTGTTTAAAACCGATGCACGGTTATTTAGGTGTGAGCATTTTTAAAATGATGGCATATTCTGTAATTATGCATGTGAAGGAAAATTAGTAAATTCACAGAACTAAAAAAAACATCTATGGGCTAAATCTGGTGCAAGTTGGGCCAACTGAGTAGAAGAAAAAAAACAAACGAGGCGCTGCTGGGGGCGCCTCACCATGGGCCAAGGAGCTGGGCTTTGCTGGAGCCGGACAGGGACGAGGCCAACAAGGCCGGGTCAACGGGCGCAGGGGCTTGGCGCTGCGTGCGTTCCAGGAAGGCGAGCTGGCGAAGCAGGGGACGACGGTCAGCGAACAGGAGGGCGCCAGCGGTGGGGACGGGGCCCTGCCGGCGGGATCCGGCCGTGAACGGGCAAAGGCAGCGGAGGCCGGCCGGATCTGGTGGGTGGCCGTGGTGGGACTTGGTGAGGAGGCGACCTGCGCGGAGCTTCTGCGAGGCTTCCATGGTGGCGCTGCTTCCAGGAAAAGAGAGATCAGGGAAGGTGAGAAACGAGGCAAGAGGGAAGGAAGGATAGGGGAGGCGCGATGGGGCTCATCTTGCTAGCTGGTTCGATCGGTGGCGAGGACGTGGTGACGGGCTGGAGCAGGGTGGTGCTGGAGTTGCTCGAGGGGAGGAGTGCGTGGCCTCGGGCGCTTGGTTGCCGATGCAGAGGAGCAGCAAAAGCAGGGAGGCCGGCGTGAGGGAGATCAACTCCGACGGGGACACGGCGAAGCAACGGCTTGATGCAGGGGATCTGGGCGCTGCGCTTCGGTCGCTCGTCTCCCTCGCAGATGAGGACGAGGCAGGAGGCCGCGCGAGGGACTTGGCGGCGGGGACGGCCTGAAGCTGCTGCTGGTGTTGGTCCGGTGCTCCGGCGAGCGGCGACTGAAGGTCGAGGAGGAGCTCCTCTCTTTGGGTTTGAGCGAGGCAGGGAGGAGGAATCCCTCGGGCAGGAGATGGCCAGGGATTGAGTGGAGGCGCGGGGAGGTGATCTGGTTGGGTTCGAATCGAAGAGCTGGGGCCCGAGCTCTGGTTGGTGGGAGGACGAATGGGAGGATCCCGATGTGGATTCGGTGGAGTGTGGCGGTGGGGTGGATGGATTTTAGGGAGTTGGTCTACGGTTTGTCCAAATAGGCATGTGGGTGGACTATTTACATAGGGAAGGGAGAGAGTTTGGACCTTCTGATCGAAAACCGATGGACGAGAATAAATAGACTAGGGAGGCCAATAAATAAAACGATGATATTTTGTAGATGTTTGGGGATGATCCGGACACAACGGTGGCGACAGTCCGGGTCGGGTTCGGGACAATTTCGGACGCGCGCGGGAGGAGGTCCGCGGGCTGATGAGAGAGGTTAGGTAGGGCCTGGCGGTGAGAGGTAGTGTAGAAGGCAAAGGGTCGAGAAGATAGAAGAGGAGAGGCCCGGCGACTGTTTCCGGAGACCGAAAACATCCGACGTTAGACCGGCTACTATTGCCGCTATATTTATCCGTTGGGGCGTCAAACGGACTCCGAATGGGATGAAACTTGGCAGGCGGTCTACCGACAACAAAACAACACCGCATGCCAACTTTCAACCCATTCCGAGAACATTTTCTGGCCACTTATAAAATAATATTTCGGACATGTCGCGGGCGTGTGCCAGTGTGGTTGGGCTTAGAACAGACAACGGAGAGGACGAGGAGACTGGGGCGGATGCAAGTTTTAAAACATGATGATGCAATGCACATGATGACATGACAAGATGCGACACACAAGCAAATGACAAAGCAACAACAGCGAATAACTGGAAGACACCTGGCACATCGGTCTCGGGGCGTTACAACACTCCACCACTACGAGAGGATCTCGTCCCGAGATCTAGGATGGCACCGGAGGGAAAAGGAAGAGGAAGAGAAGAGGTAAAACTAAGTTGCTTCTTTGACCAATGTGTGAGACCGAAGAACCTTCAAAAGGTTGAGCAAAATTAAAGAAAGAAAGCAACGGAGAAGAACAAAGTTGAAAGCACTCCGTTAAGAAAGAGGAACAAGGAAGAATAAATTCGAACAGCACTCCGGTTGAGAAGGGACGCAAGACTTTATAAGGCGAAAAGAACTTGAGCAGAATGGCACCACACTCCGGTTAAATGGATAAACCAAGAAAAGAACACGATCCCGAGAAAACGAAAAGATGGGCTGAAAAGAGCAACATCACAAAGCCTCCAGAACAAAAGTAAGAATGGAATGGGATGAACGAAGGGAAACAGATCTCGAGGGAGCACGCTTACAACAAAAGCTAGAATGGAGTTGTTGAAAAACCAACAACGAAAAGAATAAGCTTGATATGGTCTTGTGGAGTACATCTCAAATTATGAGTTGACAATCCTGCCACTCACGGGGAAAGAATTGGATTGGTATGAACAAGGAGACGAGAAAGTATTTCACCGGGAGGATAAAGAAGAACTTGGGTCCTTTATAAGCACCATAGATAGCAACAAACCTTAGGGAAGGCTTTAGGTGAAATATAACCCAAGATAACTCCAAACAAGAGATTGATGGATTTAAAATACCTCATTCTTAACAACCTGTGAATCATGAAATATGAGCTCAAATTATCAAGAATGACATAATACCACCTCCAATGATACGGTAGAAAGAAAAGCACTCCGGATAGCAAGATGAAGAAAGCTTGAACTCCTCTAAAAAGAATCTTGATGAACACTTCGAGAAGGAATTAAATCCTTTATGAACCATCATGTAGAACCTTGATGAAGAACTCCGATAAACAAAAGAATGGTCAAACGAAAGGAAAGAGAAGTTGAAAACACAAGTTGAATCATTGTAATGATTAGATGAAGCTTTGGAATGGTATAATTGAAATAACTTTGAACTCCGGAAAAGAAAGATTGACAACTTGAATCGAGAATTTAATGAACCTCCGGAATAAGGAATTAATCTCTTGGATGAACAAAAATAAGAATTACATTATGCGTATCCTTCACCAATTAAATTGATGACAATCAACGGATTTGGCATACTACTTATTCTCGAAGAAAATATTAAGATCGATGTCGCGCCAACTTGGGAAGGTATTGAACGAACCACCGGAAGGGTTGAAACAACGAATAAATTGATATGATAAAGAAGGAAGAGAAAACTCTTGAATGATCCACCGTAAGAATTGGGAAACGAACGAAGTAAAAGGGAAGAATCACCGGTAAGAATTAGCAAATAACGAAGATGCTTGAGAGAATTTAGATCCATGAGAACGAAGAGATTACGAGCTGATTAGAGAATACTTAAAAGATGCACCGGTAAGATAGCAGAATGATAACTGACAGCTGAGAATGAACAAACCTGAATTGATGGACTCCGGGTAACAAATTGAGAAGACTCTTGAATTGCTCCGGATAGGTGAAAAGAATTCTCACAACCGAAAATAATTATGAGAGAATGGCATAAAGCTAGAATCACGAATATTGAAGAGAAAAGAGCAAGATTGAGAGAAAAATCTTCTTCGGGCTTCAAATCCGAGAATGACGACGAGAAACACTAACAAAAATTGTTGAGGCACTCCAGAATGAAGAATAGAAAGGTTGAGCCAACGACGAAAAGAATTTGAAAGATCTTGGAGAAAGACATTTGACTGATGACAATTCATTCTTACGTCAAACTTTAGAAGATTTGAGAATAACGCCGGGAAAAAGAGAAGAGTCGGGTAAGATCCTGGGAAAAGACCTGTGGGTTAGGGCCCACTCAAAAGAAAACACCGTTGAACGATTTACAAGAGAGAAAGCACTGGTTGAATTAAATGGCTTGAATAAGATAGCATTCCCGAAAGATCTTGACAGAATGAGAATAAAATCCAACATCTTCTGAGGTATCTTCAGCACTCCGGAACAATAGAATAGCAAGCGGTGAAAGATTATGAGGTGCACCGGCATGAGAAGGTATTGAAACGAGGAAAGGATATGATCAACAAAGCTAGACTTGGTTCCACCAGAGAAGAAAAGAAACAAAGAATGATAACTTGAAGCTCCGATAGGATCTTCATGATAATCACCGGATAAGAATATTGGAAGAAAAGAAAGAAGAGGGACTTCACAAGAATATAAAGGATACTTGATTAAAACATCGGATTCCTTGAAGAAAAAGGGTGGGTGGGCGGGAAAACAAAGGCAACTTGGGGATGGATGAAACAAACACCATTGAGAAGAACTGATACTTGATCTTGCAGATGTTGCAATGATCGGATCCACTTGAAGAGAAACACACCGGTGAAAAGGATTGGCATGACAATCTCGATTATCAAGAAGGATTAGTATTCACAATGGAGTATAATAACACCATTTAGGAAAGGTATGGAATCCACATTTGACTTTGAAGCAACTCGAATACCACAAATTGAAACAAAACAAAGGATTGACTTGCAGAATAAGCCGGAACAAACATATGATAGAGATTTCGTCCGAAGTTTTCGTGGTGGGGCCTACACGGGCTCGATCATATAACACCATCATGTACAAGGCAGTGCACATGACATACGAAGCGTCCCCGAGTCGGCATAGCTAAGGACTCTTTAAGACACAACGATACCACTGTAAAACCAACCGTGAATAGGCGGACCACTAGACGTCGAACCCCAATTTCATATCATACATCTGTCGGAAAGAAATCCTAAGAGCTACTTGAATTCCCACCTATGAAACTCCCAAACCTTTCCGGTTATGCAATCAGGTGTTGGGGATACAGGGGAAGCATAATATCTCACCCAAATCTAGCAAATCCTACATCCAGCTGTATCCATCCTTCAACTCATAACCAAGAAACCTTCGGAAATCGTCTACCTCAACCTTCGAAAAGCATCCGTTATACGAGTTAAGGCAATACTCCCTAACTCCCGCCCCAGTACTGGGTGGCGTCGAGGTTATCTCACCAACAACTGCATAAAAGAGATTTTCGATGTCGGCGAAACTAAACTCAGGTATTCCAGAACTGCAACGATAAAATTGTGACGACAACACCTCAGAGCTCAACTCCCCGGGACACTGCCACAAACCCTAAATGACAGGAGGCACCAAGAACAATGTTCTCGTCACAAAACCATCGGAACGATTCCAAGATACCCGTGTGATCCTAAAAAAATTTAGTGAAATTTTAGAAGAGAAGAGTCAAAACTCTATGTCAGGATGCCTTACCAGAGCGATGAAGGGACTTGGGAGTAAAAAGAAGTCCTAACTCTCCGATATATAATTCCTAAATGACTCAAAACATTTTTCTAGACTCAACTCGTCCACTAATTCGATCAATCAGTGGGGGCTCCTAAGGTCGGGGAAGGCTCTGATTACCAACTTGTAACGCCCTCGATGCGGCTATATCTCCCACGTGTCGAAGCACGACTTAGAGGCATAACCGCATTCAAAGCAATGTCGCAAGTGAGGTAATCTTCACACAACCCATGTAATACATAAGGGAAAGAGATACATAGTTGGCTTACAATCGCCACTTCACACAATACATGAATAAAGCATTACGACATCCAAATACAATCAAGGTCCGACTACGGAACCAAAATAAAAGAAGAACCCCCAAATGCGACAAGGTCCCGATCGACCCCAACTGGACTCCACTACTGATCCACTAGAGCGAAACAACACAAACGAGAAGATCTTCATCAAGCTCATCCTTGAGCTTGGTAGCGTCACCTGCTCGGTAACATCGGCACCTGCAAACTGGTTTTAGAAGTATCCGTGAGTCACGGGGACTCAGCAATCTCGCACCCTCGCGATCAAGACTATTTAAGCTTATAGGTAGGGTAAAAGGTATGAGGTGGAGCTGCAGCAAGCGACTAGCATATATGGTGGCTAAACATACGCAAAAGAGAGCGAGAAGAGAAGGCAAAGCACGATCGAGAAACTATGATCAAGAAGTGACCCTAGAACAACCTATGTCAAACATAACTCCAACACCGTGTTCACTTCCCGGACTCCGCCGGAAAGAGACCATCATGGTTACACACGCGGTTGATGCATTTTAATTAAGGTCAAGTTCAGGTTTTCTACAACCGGACATTACCAAATTCCCATCTGCCCATAACCGCGGGCACGACTTTCGAAAGTTCAAATACCTGCAGGGGTGTCCCAACTTAGCCCATAACAAGCTCTCACAGTCAACGAAGGATATTCCTTCTATCGGGAAGACCTGATCAGGCTCAGAATCCCGGTTACAAGACATTTCGACAAGGTAAAACTAAACCAGCAACACCGCCCGAATGTGCCGACAAATCCCGATAGGAGCTGCACATATCTCTTTCTCAGGGCACACTTAGATTGTCTTAGGTACGGTAGGCCAGCCCAGAGTTGCTCCTGGTGGCCACCGGCAGCTGACAGGTTGGACAAACACTCAGAGGAGCACTGGCCGGGGGGGGGGGGGGTTAAAATAAAGATGACCCTTGAGTCTGCAGAACCCAAGGGAAAGAAAAGGCTAGGTGGCGAATGGTAAAACCAATGTTGGGCATTGCTGGAGGAGTTTTACTCAAGGCGAACTGTCAAGGGTTCCCATTATTACCCAACCGCGTAAGGAACGCAAATCCGGGAACATAACACCGATATGACGGAAACTAGGGCGGCAAGAGTGGAACAAAACACCAGGCATAAGGCCGAGCCTTCCACACTTTACCAAGTGTATAGATGCATTAATTAAAAAAGAGATATTGTGATATCCCAGCAAGTAAACATGTTCCAACAAGGAACAAACTTCAATCTTCACCTGCAACTAACAACGCTATAAGAGGGGCTGAGCAAAGCGGTAACATAGCCAAACAATGGTTTGCTAGGACAAGGTGGGTTAGAGGCTTGGTTCAACAATATAGGAGGCATGATAAGCAAGTGGTAGGTATCGCAGCATAGGCATAGCAAAAGAGCGAGCAACTAGCAAACAAAGATAGAAGTGATTTCGAGGGTATGGTCATCTTGCCTGAAATCCCGCAAGGAAGAAGAACGAGTCCATGAAGAAGACAAACGGACGTAGTCGAATGAGTCCTCACAAATGCGACGTTAATGGAACTAACCCGAAGGAGCAACACCGGAAAGAAGCAAACAACATAGTAAACAACCAACACATAATCATGGCATGATAAACAATCAAGTATGATGCATGTCCGGTTTAAATATGCATGACATGGAAAAATGCACAAACAACACTACAACTTAAGTGGAGCTCAATATGCATCGGGATGCATATTGAAAAAACACCACATGACTTATTTAGTTCTCTCTCGTTTATGTACCCAACAAGATTAAATGTTGTTAGCATGGCAAGAGATGAAGCATAAAGAAACTATCTATCTAGGCAAGTTTAAATGAGGCCGGAAATAACAAACAACAATTCCAGAAACTCCTCATGTGCATATTTTTAGGTTTGGTACTGTTCTGTCCTAAACACAATTTTAGAGGTATTAAACATGCAAAACAAGTACACCATGTTAATCTAGGCATTTTCCACCCCATTTACATATAAAGTTGATTAAAAATCAAACTACAGTTATTTAGTTATGAAATAAAACATTTTAACAAGGCATAGGAGCAAATTTAAGCAAACAACATTTTAAGCATTTTAAACATGGATGAAAAAGACATATTATGAAACTAGACAAAAATCTAAGCAACTTTCATGTTAAGTTTGTTTAAAACCGATGCACGGTTATTTAGGTGTGAGCATTTTTAAAATGATGGCATATTCTGTAATTATGCATGTGAAGGAAAATTAGTAAATTCACAGAACTAAAAATAAACATCTATGGGCCAAATCTGGTGCAAGTTGGGCCAACTGAGTAGAAGAAAAAAAAACAAATGAGGCACTGCTGGGGACGCCTCACCATGGGCCAAGGAGCTGGGCTTTGCTGGAGCCGGACAGGGATGAGGCCAACAAGGCCGAGTCAACGGGCGTAGGGGCTTGGCGCTGCGTGCGTTCCAGGAAGGCGAGCTGGCGAAGCAGGGGACGACGGCCAGCGAACAGGAGGGTGCTAGCGGTGGGGACGGGGCCCTGCCGGCGGGATCCGGCCATGAACGGGCAAAGGCAGCGGAGGCCGGCCGGATCTGGTGAGTGGCCGTGGTGGGACTTGGCGAGGAGGCGACCCGCGCGGAGCTTCTGCGAGGCTTCCATGGTGGTGCTGCTTCCAAGAAAAGAGAGATCAGGGAAGGAGAGAAACGAGGCAGGAGGGAAGGAAGGATAGGGGAGGCGCGATGGGGCTCATCTTGCTAGCTGGTTCGATCGGTGGCAAGGACGTGGTGACGGGCTGGAGCAGGGCGGTGCTGGAGTTGCTCGAGGGGAGGAGTGCATGGCCTCGGGCGCTTGGTTGCCGATGCAGAGGAGCAGCAGAAGTAGGGAGGCCGGCGTGAGGGAGATCAACTCCGATGGGGACGTGGCAAAGCAACGGCTTGATGCAGGGGATCTGGGCGCTGCGCTTCGGTCGCTCGTCTCCCTCGCAGATGAGGACGAGGCAGGAGGTCGCGCGAGGGACTTGGCGGCGGGGACAGCCTGAAGCTGCTGCTGGTGTTGGTCCGGTGCTCCGGCGAGCGGCGACTGAAGGTCGAGGAGGAGCTCCTCTCTTTGGGTTTGAGCGAGGCAGGGAGGAGGAATCCCTCGGGCAGGAGATGGCCAGGGATCGAGTGGAGGCGCGGGGAGGTGATCTGGTTGGGTTCGAATCGAAGAGCTTGGGCTGGAGCTCTGGTTGGTGGGAGGAGGAATGGGAGGATCCCGATGTGGATTCGGTGGAGTGTGGCGGCGGGGTGGAGGGATTTTAGGGAGTTGGTCTAGGGTTTGTCCAAATAGGCATGTGGGTGGACTATTTATATAGGGAAGGGAGAGAGTTTGGACCTTCCGATCGAAAACCGATGGAGGGGAATAAATAGACTAGGGAGGCCAATAAATAAAACGATGATATTTTGTAGATGTTTGGGGATGATCCGGACACAATGGTGGCGACAGTCCGGGTCGGGTTCGGGACAATTTCGGACGCGCGCGGGAGGAGATCCGTGGGGTGACGAGAGAGGTTAGGTAGGGCCTGGCGGTGAGAGGTAGTGCAGAAGGCAAATGACTGAGAAGATAGAAGAGGAGAGGCCCGGCGACTGTTTCCGGAGACCAAAAATGTCCGACGTTAGACCAGCTACTATTGCCGCTATATTTATCCGTTGGGGCGTCAAACGGACTCCGAATGCGATGAAACTTGGCAGGCGGTCTACTGACAACAAAACAACACCGCATGCCAACTTTCAACCCATTCCGAGAACATTTTCCGGCCACTTATAAAATAATATTTCGGACATGTCGCGGGCGTGTGCCAGTGTGGTTGGGCTCAGAACGGATAACGGAGAGGACGAGGAGACCGGGGCGGATGCAAGTTTTAAAACATGATGATGCAATGCACATGATGACATGACAAGATGCGACACGCAAGCAAATGAAAAAGCAACAACAACGAATAACTGGAAGACACCTGGCACATCAGTCTCGGGGCGTTACATCACCCTACATCAGTGGTCGAGCTATGGCTCACGGCACGCCCCATGCACGTTGATAAGGTAATTCATAACGGGTAACAAGTAACAAAAGTAACAAGGTGCAGCAAGGTGGCCCAATCCTTTTTGTAGCAAAGGAAAAGCCTAGACAAACTCTTATATAAAGGAAAGCGCTCCCGAGGACACATGGGAATTATCGTCAAGCTAGTTTTCATCATGCTCATATGATTCACATTCATTACTTCGATAATTTGATATGTGGGTGGACCGATGCTTGGGTACTGCCCTTCCATGGACAAGCATCCCACTTAAGATTAACCCCCCTCGCAAGCATCCGCAACTATGAGAGAGGTATTAAGGTAAACCTAACCATAGCATGAAACATATGGATCCAAATCACCCCCTTAGGAAGCAATGCATAAACTAGGGTTTAAGCTTCTGTCACTCTAGCAACCCATCATATACTTATTACTTCCCAATGCCTTCCCCTAGGCCCAAACAATGGTGAAGTGTCATGTAGTCGACGTTCACATAACACCACTAGTGGATAGACAACATACATCTCATCAAAATATTGAATGAATACCAAATTCACATGACTACTTATAACAAGACTTCTTCCATGTCCTCAAGAACAAACGTAACTACTCACAAATCATATTCATGTTCATAATCAGAGGGGTATTCATATGCATAAAGGATCTGAACATATAATCTTCCACCGAATATATCAACTAGCATCAACTACAAGGAGTAATCAACACTACTAGCAACCCACAGGTACCAATCTGAGGTTTTGAGACGAAGATATGATACAAGATATGAACTAGGGTTTGAGAGGAGATGGTGTGCTGGTGAAGATGTTGATGGAGATTGATCCCCTCCCAATTAGAGGATCGATGGTGATGACAATGGTGACGATTTCCCCCTCCCGGAGGGATGTTTCCCCGGCAGAACAGCTCCACCGGAGCCCTAGATTGGTTCCACCAAGGTTCTTCCTCGAGACGGTGGCGCTTCGTCCCGAAAACTTTCTTATGATTTTTTTCCAGCGCAAAAGACACCTTATACTAGAAGATGGGCATCAGGGGGCTTCCAGGTGGCCCACGAGGCAGGGGCGCGCCCAAGGGGGTAGGGCGCGCCCTCCACCCTCATGGATGGTGGGTGGCCCCCCTCTGGTGCTTTCTTCTCCCAATATTTGTTATATATTCCAAAACTGACTCCCGTGGAGTTTCAGGACTTCTGGAGTTGTGTAGAATAGGTCTCTAATATTTGCTCCTTTTCTAGCCCACAATTCCAGCTGCCGGCATGCTCCCTCTTCATGTAAACCTTGTAAAATAAGAGAGAAAATGCATAATTATTGTGACATAATGTGTAATAACAGCCCATTATGCAATAAATATCGATATAAGAGCATGATGCAAAATGGACGTATCAACTCCCCCAAGCTTGGACCTCGCTTGCCCTCAAGCGGAAGCCGATATCCAAAAATATGTCCACATGTTTAGAGATAGAGGTGTGGATAAAATAAAATACGGACATGAGGGCATCATGATCATTCTTAGAATAGCAACATATATATATATATATTCATATGATTTCTTATGCTAAAGTAACAATCTTATTCACAATGTAAAGTATGAATCAGAAACTTCATTGAAAAACTAGCAAACTATAATCTCAGTCATTGAAGCAATTGCAATTTATCATAACATCGAAAGAGTCAATATAAGAGCTTTTCAGCAAGTTCACATACTCAACTATCATTTAGTCTTTCACAATTTCTAACACTCATGCAATACTTATGGGTATGAAGTTTTAATCGGACACAGAGGAAGATAGGGACTTACAGTTTTTCCTCCCAACCTTTTACCTCAAGGGTAATGTCAACAATAATAGTTTATGATAACCCACATCCAATTGGATATATATATCAGGATCTTTCCAACACATAGTACTTGCTAAAGGATAAAGTGTAAAAAGGAAAGGTGAATATCACCATGACTCTTTTATAAAGTATAAGACAAAAATAAAAGATAGGCCCTTCACAGAGGGAAGCATAGGTTGTCATGTGCTTTTATGGTTGGATGCACAAAATCTTACTGCAAAAGAATGTCACTTTATATTGCCACTTGTGATAGGGACCTTCATTATGCAGTCTGTCGCTTTTATTTCTTCCGTATCACAAGCTTGTATAAAGCTTATTTTCTCCACACTAATAGATCATACATATTTAAAGAGCAATTTTTATTGCTTGCAATAATGACAACTTACTTGAAGGATCTTACTCAATCCATAGGTAGATATGGTGGACTCTCATGGCAAAACTGGGTTTACGGATATTTGGAAGCACAAGTAGTATCTCTACTTGGTGCAAAGAATTTGGCTAGCATGAGGGGTAAAGGCAAGCTCAACATGTTGGATGATCCATGACAATATAATTTATTTCGGATATAAGAAAACATAACCCATTACGTTGTCTTCCTTATCCAACATCAACATTTTAGCATGTCATATTTTAATGAGTGCTCACAATCATAAAAGATGTCCAATATAGTATATTTATATGTGAACACCTCTCTTTCTTTATTACTTCCTATTAATTGCAACATGACCAAAACTATGTTTGTCAGCTCTCAATAACTTTTATTCATCATACTCTTTATATGTGAAGTCATTACTATCCATAAGATCAATATGATCTCTTTATTTCTTTTTATTCTTTCCCCTTTTTTTATTCCCTCAAGATCATAGCAAGATAACCAAGCCCTCGACTCAAGACTAATCTTTATTATATATAGCTCATGGACTTGATTACATAGATAATTAAGGATCAACATAAAAACTCAAACCTAGATCATACTAAACTTTATTCTACTAGATCAAGATATAACCAAAAGGATCGAACTAAGAAAAATGGTAAAGATAGAAGTGTGATGGTGATACGATACCGGGGCACCTCCCCCAAGCTTGGCAGTTGCCAAGGGGAGTGCCCATACCCGATACTAAGTTCTCCTTTGGTGGTGAAGAAGATGGTGGTGGTGATGACAATTGTCCCTTCAGCTTTTTCATTTTGTAGTTGAGGAGAGCAATTTCCTCCTTTTAATCATCGACCTCCAACTCCAGCTTCAAGATCTTTTCACATAAATCTCCTTTGCTCTTCTGCCAAAAACGAGAAGGAATAGATCGGTTATTAGACCGGTTAGCCCTCTTAGGGAGACTAGACTTCTTGAACTTCATGTGCATATCCCCAGGTTGATCTAGAGGAACATCCTCCTCCTCCAAACTTGAATCATCGATCCTCATCAAATGAGCAACCTCCTCATCATCCGTAGTTCGACCATAAGGAGATAGGTCCGCATAGGTCTTTGGGTCAGCAATGAGATGTGAGACATAGCTCTCTCCGTCGGAGTCTTGGGATGACATCTTGCTCTAAATCTGCTGTAGAAACAACTCAAAACAAAAACAAAGGATTGTGTCGTGGTACGGTGGCCAAAACCTTCGGGAGATTATATCATGAATTTTTATCGACAAAAAGAAGTATCGTGCAAGAAAAAGGAGTCCAGAGGGCACACGAGGTGCCCATGAGGCAGGGGGCGCCCAGGGGGTAGGGCGCGCCCTCCACCCTCGTGGACACCTCATGTCCTTTCCAGACTAATTCTTATTTTCCTATTTTCTTAAATATTGCAAAAGAAAAATTGCTATTAGAACTGTTTTGGAGTCGGTTTACTTACCATACCACATACCTATTCCTTTTTGGAGTCTGAAACGTTCCGGAAAATGTCCCTTATCTACTCCTCCGGGGTTACGGTATCAATAACATTGGTTTCAACATTTATGGGATTACCTGAGATATAATTTTTGATTCTTTAACCATTCACCACCTTCGGATTTGTGCCTTCGAAGTTGTTGATTTTTATGGCACCAGAATGATAGACCTCCTTGATAACGTAAGGACCTTCCCATTTAGAGAGGAGTTTTCTACAAAAAAAATCTTAAACGAGAGTTGTATAACAGAAAATATTCACTTACATTAATATCACGCTTTTGTAACCTTTTGTCATGCCATTTTTTAACTTTTTCTTTAAACAGTTTGGCATTCTCATAGGCCTGGGTT
The DNA here is from genome assembly GCF_003073215.2 of Triticum urartu. Classification (NCBI taxonomy): domain Eukaryota; kingdom Viridiplantae; phylum Streptophyta; class Magnoliopsida; order Poales; family Poaceae; genus Triticum; species Triticum urartu. The sequence goes on along the minus strand of NC_053025.1, from coordinate 292,590,440 downwards.
CTCCACTCATCAAGTGAGCTAATGTCAAATAGTCTCTTCTCACCGGCAAGTTTGAAATCATAATTAAGCTCTTTAATGTCCCAATATGCCTTATGTTCTAGTTCGAGAGGTAAGTGACATGCTTTTCCATAAACCACTTTATACGGAGACATACCCATAGGATTTTTATATGCAGTTCTATAGGCCCATAATGCATCATCAAGTTTCTTGGACCAATTCTTTCTAGATCAATTAACAGTCTTTTGCAAAATTAATTTAATCTCTCTATTACTCAGTTCTACTTGACCACTAGACTATGGGTAGTATGGAGATGCAATTCTATGATTAACATCATACTTAGCAAGCATTTTACGAAAAGCACCATGAATAAAATGTGAACCACCATCAGTCATTAAATATCTAGGGACTCCAAACCTTGGAAAAATAACTTCTTTAAGCATCTTAATAGAGGTGTTATGATCAGCACTTCTAGTTGGAATAGCTTCTACCCACTTAGTAACTTAATCAACAACAACTAAAATATGTGTATACCATTAGAGTAAGGAAACGGTCCCATATAAGCAAAGCCCGAAAGATCAAATGGTTCAATAACAAGTGAATAGTTCATAGGCATTTCTTGATGTCTACTAATATTACCAATTCTTTGACATTCATCACAAGACAAGACAAACTTACATGCATCTTTGAAAAGAGTAGGCCAATAAAAACCGGATTGCAATATCTTATGCGCAGTTCTATCACCAGCGTGGTGTCCTCCATAAGACTGGGAGTGACACTTGTGTAGGATCTGTTCCTGTTCATGCTCAGGTACACAACTTCTAATAACACCATCTACTCCTTCTTTATAAAGGTGTGGGTCATCCGAGAAGTAATGTCTTAAATCATAGAAAAAACTTTTTCTATTGCTTGTATGTGAAACTAGGTGGTATAAATTTAGCAACAATGTAATTAGCATAATCAACATACCATGGAGCAGTACGAGAAGAATTTATGACAGCTAATTGTTCATTAGGAAAGCTATCATCTATATGTAGTGGGTCATCAAGAACATTCTCTAACCTAGACAAGTTGTCTGTAACAGGGTTCTCAGCTCCATTCCTATGCAAATCAAATTATTGTAGCAAGAGCACCCATCTAATAAGTCTAGGTTTAGCATCTTTCTTTTCCATAAGGTATTTAATAGCAGCATGATCAGTGCGAACAGTTACTTTAGAATCAACAATATAAGGTCTGAACTTATCACAAGCAAATACAACTGCTAAAAATTCTTTTTCAGCAGTAGCATAATTTCTCTGGGCCCTGTATAGAGTTTTACTAGCATATTGGATAACATTTAATTTCTTATCAAATCTTTGTCCTAGAACAACACCTACATCATTATCACTAGCATCACACATAATTTCAAAGGGTAAATTCCAATCAGGTGGCTGAACAATAGGTGTAGAAATCTAGGCTTTCTTAAGTATTTCAAATGCTTCTACACAATCATCATCAAACACAAAAGGACCATCTTTTTGTAAGAGATTAGTCAGAGGCCTAGAAATTTTTAAGAAGTCTTTAATGAACCTCCTATAAAAACCGGCATGACCGAGGAAACTTCTTATACCTTTAATGTCCTTAGGACACGACATCTTTTCAATAGCATCAACTTTAGCTTTATCAACTTCAATACCTCTTTCGGAAATTTTATGCCCCAAGACAATAGCTTCATTAACCATAAAGTGGCACTTCTCCCAATTCAAGACAACATTAGTTTCTTCACATCTCTGCAAAACTCAATCAAGGTTGCTTAAGCAATCATCAAAATAAGTTCCATACATGTCACACCCTGATTTTCATGCCACAACACTTAAGCTAATGAATCATGATAAAATGTGGTTTGACAAAAACTTTTGAGTGTTTCGGACCTTGCCTTGATTGGATTTTGTGTGTTGTTTGCAAGTGCTCTAAAAATCAAATAAATCCTCCAACTCCTATACTTCATCTCCTTGCTCCAAACTGTTGAACCAATGATCATGCCATGTGTATAGGACATAAAAATAATTTCTTACAAAAATAATTTGGCCAAATAGTATTTTCAAAAATTAGTTTTCCAAAACCCCCTGAATTGAGGTTTGTACTGCAAGTACTTAATTCAGGGCAGTAAAAATCTTTCCAAAAATATATTTGACTCCTATTAGATATAGGACACCCAGAAAACAAAAAAATATAATTTTAAAAGTTATTTTCCTATTTTATTTAAAGGCTTTTTCTTAAGTCCAGAAATGGTCTTTAATAGGTAAAAATTATTTTAATGCTTTAAAAAATATTTGGGAAAAACCTAGGGAAACTCAGTGGACATATATTGTCCATATAAGAGTTTCAACACATGGTCATGTTCAAAATATTGGTCAAATCCCTCAAAAAACCCTTTCTGGATATTTCAAGATTTTGAAATATTTACAAAGGAAATGTTCCCCAAAAAATTTCAAGAAAATTCTAGCATGTCACATATGACATGTTTGATGATCTTGCCAAGTCTCATGTCACGGAGAACGGTATAACCCCATGAAACCCTCTCAAAACCACTTCTGTCCTTTTTCAAGTTTGAACAACTCTGCACTGTCAAACATGTCCAAATGCTCTCAAACTTGGTTCACATCCTCAAATGGTGTAATAATGCATCTATACCAAATGGAACAAGTTGGAGAGAATGTTATCTTGATCAAAGTGCCCCAAAACCCTCTCTGCCCAGAACAAATTTGAACAAGTTTATAGTGGCAACTTTCCCCTTCTGATCTCAAATTTTGTGGACATTTTCATAATCTCAAATTATGACAGTACACTAAGTGGTGCATCAAGGCCATCACGGTAACACACTCAGTTGATTCATTTTAATTAATTAAGGTTCAAGTTATCTTCAACCGGACATTAACAAATTCCCATCTGCCCATAACCGCGGGCACAGCTTTCGAAAGTTCAATCCCTGCAGGGGAGTCCCAACTTAGCCCATGACAAGCTCTCACGGTCAACGAAGGAATAGACCTCCTCCCAAGACGATCCGATCAGACTCGGTATCTCGGTAATTCAAGACAACTCCGACAATGGTAAAACAAGTCCAGCAACACCGCCCGCTGTGCCGACAAATCCTGATAGGAGCTGCACATATCTCGTTCTCAGGGCACACCGGATAAGCTAAGCGTATGGGAGCCAACGTAACCCAAGTTGCCAAGGGACGACCCCGCACGGTGCTCTAGGTTGGACCAACACTCAGAGGAGCACTGGCCCGGGGGGGGGGGGTTAAAATAATGATGACCCTTGAGTCCGCGAAACCCAAGGGAAAAGGCTAGGTGGCAAATGGTAAAACCAAGGTTGGGCATTGCTGGAGGAGTTTTATTCAAGGCGGACTGTCAAGGGGTTCCCATTATAACCCAACCGCGTAAGGAACGCAAAATCCGGGAACATAACACCGATATGACGGAAACTAGGGGCGGCAAGAGTGGAACAAAACACTAGGCGAGAGGCCGAGCCTTCCACCCTTTACCAAGTATATAGATGCATTAAGATAACAAGATAATATAATGATATCCCAACAAGTAAATAAATGTTCCAACAAGGAACGGCCTCCAATCTTCACCTGCAACTAGCAACGCTATAAGAGGGGCTGAGCAAAGCGGTAACATAGCCAATCAACGGTTTGCTAGGACAATGGTGGGTTAGAGGTTTGACATGGCAATTTGGGAGGCTTGCAAGCAAATGGTAGGCATCGTAGCAATGGCATAGCAAAAGAGCGAGCAAACTAGCATATCAAAGATAGTAGTGATTTCGAGGGTATGATCATCTTGCCTGCACAGTTGTCAGAGTTGACTGGATCCTCGAAAGCAAGCTCAACGAGCTCCTCTTTAGCAAACTCGTCTCCCGGCTCTACCCAAACAAGACAAATAAGCAACAAGGACACAATCAACCACGTGCAAACTCAAACAACACAATGCAAAGATGGTATGCTATGCGGGATGCAAAATGCAAGATATGACAGAAAAGGCATGAACCTGGCCTCAACTTTGAATTCCAAGTGTGCCACTAGAAAGATGAGATGAAATCGCTTGAAAACGATATAAAGAACGCCGGAATCAAAGTTACGGTTTGGAAATGGCAAGCGATTCAAAAATGACACCGGTCTGCGATTTTCAGCAAGTAGGCATCTAAATGCAATGAGATGAACATGCTACAGCACCCAAACATGACAACAAAATACATGGCAGGGATGCTTACAAGATGCTTAACAAAATTCTAGCAATGAGCTACGGCCAATTCATCCATTAACAGGTTCAAACAAGAATGACAAAAATGCAAATGACAAACAGATCTCAGACTTAGTGAAATTAACACTTGTCTGGAATTTCAGATCAGGTAGCCCTCTTCGGAGCAACAAAACTACATGCTACAGGATCTGAACATGGCAAAGTAAAGCATGGCATGGAGATACTCAAAGAGCTTAACAAAAATCGCTTAGTGACCTTGAGCCAAAAAGGACCAGAAAATACAATTGCAAGCATGTGAAGATAGCAAAAACATAATCAGTTTTCAGACTTAGTGAAAACTGGCACATGCTGAAATATAACTCAAGTAGCCATGTTTACGAGCTCGATGCACTCACTATGGTGCAAGTCAGGGCTAGAAAAGCATACAACTAACAATAAGGCACAAAATGCAAGCTAGAAATGGCAAGAAAAATAACATATCATGCACGGATCAACTACAACATCACCGGCAAAATTGTAAACAAGTTTACAATCTGCCCAGATTCACAAAGTAGTAAAAGTAGAGCTCGATTGACTCAAGCTAGGTTGCTCCATAATTGCAAACAAATACATGGATGGATAGATCACTACAAGATTAACAAAACATCCTTACTGATCATCCTCAATGACGAGGTGACACGTGGCGTCGGAGCTGAATTCGGATGTGTCCGTCGGTGCAGATCTTGTCCGGCAGCGCGCGAGGTGATTTTTAGGGTTCCGGAGGTAGGAGGAGATCCGAAAATCAGGGGGTGTTTAAATAGGCATAGAGGGAGCTAGGAGAGTCCAAATGAGGTGCGGTTTTCGGCCACGCGATCATGATTGAACGATCTAGATGATGGAGCAGAGTTTGGTGGGTTTTGGGCCAAATTGGAGGGGTGTTGGGCTGCAACACACACGAGGCCTTTTCGGTCCCTCGGTTAACCGTTGGAGTATCAAACGAAGTCCAAATGATACGAAACTTGACAAGCGGTCTACCGGTAGTAAACCAAGGCCACTTGGCAAGTCTCGGTCCAATCCGGAAATGTTTATTCCCCACACACGAAACAAAGCTAGAAAGGACCACCGAAGGAGAACGAAGCGCCGGAATGCAAAACAGACAACGGGGAAAATGCTCGAATGCATGAGACGAACACGTATGCAAATGCAATGCACATGATGACATGATATGAGATGCATGACAACGACAACAACACGGAGAAAAAACCCAAACCCGAGGAAATAAATATAACTTAACACCAGAAATGGCAAGAGTTGGAATACAAATTGGGAAAGTTACATCCGGGGTGTTACAACAATCCACCACTACGAAAGGATCTCGTCCCGAGATCTAGGACTGAAAGAACGCCGGGTACTCAGAACGGAGGTGATCCTCGCGTTTCCAGGTAGCTTCGCGGTCGGAATGGTGTGACCACTTGACTTTGAGAAATTTTATTGACTTGTTGCGAGTCTTGCGTTCGGTCTCTTCAAGAATAGCAACTGGGTGCTCACGATAGGAAAGATCTTCTTGGAGCTCAATGTCCTCAAAGTTGACGGTGCGGTCAGGAGTCTTGAAGCACTTTCGAAGCTGAGAGACATGGAACACGTCATGAACATTTGCAAAGTTTGAAGGAAGCTCGAGTTGATAGGCGAGGTCGCCTCTCTTGCTAACAATCCTGAAAGGTCCCACGTATCTAGGGGCAAGCTTCCCTTTGATACCGAAGCGACGAGTACCTTTCATAGGGGAGACGCGGAGGTAAACATGATCTCTGATCTCGAAGGCCAAATCACGGTGCTTACTATCATAGTAGCTCTTCTGGCGGGATTGGGCTGCTTTGAGGTTATCACGAATGACTTTGCACATTTCCTCTGCCTCTGTGATTAAGTCATCACCCAAAAGCTGACGTTCACTGGTTTCGGACTAGTTGAGAGGGGTATGGCACTTCCTGCCATACAAAATTTCAAATGGGGCCTTGCCCGAACTTGCTTGAAAACTGTTGTTGTAGGAGAATTCAGAATAAGGAAGACAATCCTCCCACTTCATGCTGAAGGAGATCACACAAGCCCTGAGCATATCTTCAAGAATCTGGTTGACACGCTCGACTTGACCGCTAGTTTGAGGATGGAAAGCTGTGCTGAAGCGGATGTTGGTGCCCATGGCCTTCTGAAAAGAATCCCAAAACTTCGAGGTAAAGATGCTGCCATGGTCTGAAGAGATCACTTGTGGAATACCGTGTAGAGAGACAATACGAGAGGTATAGAGTTCCGCCAATTGAGCTGCAGTGATCGACTCTTTGATAGGCAGAAAGTGAGCCACTTTGGTGAGTTTGTCGATGACAATGAATATAGCATCATTGCCACGCTTGGACTTTGGAAACCCAGTCACAAAGTCCATCTCAATGTGGTCAAACTTCCATTCTGGAATGGCAAGAGGTTGGAGGAGACCTGCTGGCCTTTGGTGTTCTGCCTTCACTCTTCTGCAGACATCACATTCATTCACGAATTGAGCAATCTCGCACTTCATTCGAGTCCACCATTAAGCCTGCTTGAGATCCTGATACATCTTCGTGCTCCCCGGGTGGATGGAGAGGAGAGAATTGTGAGCCTCGTTCAAGATCACTTTACGGAGGTCACCTTTGGGTACCACAATACGATCCTCGAAGAAGAGAGTGTCCTTGTCAACAAGGCGGTAGCACTTGTACTTGGACTGGCTCTTGGCAATCCCAATCTTCACCTTTTTCACCATAGCATGAAGAAGCTGGGCTTGGCGAATCTGGTCTTCCAAGGTAGGAGAGACTTGAAGGTTGGCGAGGAAACCTTGAGGAACAACTTGCAGATTAAGTTTGCGGAAAGCTTCACAAAGCTCGGGTTGATAAGGCTTGAGAATCAGACTGTTGCAGTAAGCCTTCCTGCTCAAAGCTTCAGCAATCACATTGGCCTTGCCTGGAGTATACTCGATACTCGGATTATACTCTTGAATCATTTCGACCCATCGAGTTTGCCTGAGGTTGAGATTAGGCTGAGTGAAGATGTACTTGAGACTCTTGTGATCAGTGAAAATGTCCACTTTTCTTCCCAATAGAAGATGTCTCCAAGTCAAAAGAGCATGCACAACTGCCGCCAACTCGAGATCATGAGTGGGGTAGTTCTTCTCATTAGGCTTCAACTGGCGAGATGTATAAGCAACAACTTTCTTCTCTTGCATCAATACCGTGCCAAGACCTTGGAGAGAGGCATCACAAAAGACCTCGTACGGCTTGGATTCATCAGGCGGAGTGAGAACTGGAGCAGTGATCAATTTCTCTTTCAAAGTGTTGAAAGCAATATCACACTCCGGAGACCAAACGTACTTGACGTGCTTCTGGAGAAGATTAGAGAGAGGCTTCGCGATCTTAGAAAAGTTTTCAACGAATCTTCGGCAATAGCTTGCGAGATCGAGGAAGCTACGGAGTTGCTTCACGTTCTGAGGAGGTTCCCAATTCACAATTGCAGACACCTTCTCAGGATTCACGGCAATGCCCTTGGCAGAGATGATATGACCAAGATAAAGAATCTCATCGAGCCAAAATTCACACTTGGAGAACTTGGCGTAGAACTTGTGTTCTCTGAGCTTATCAAGAACCAAACGCAAGTGCTTGGCATGATCTTCCTTGTTCTTGGAGAAAACCGGAATGTCGTCGAGATAGACCAAAACGAAGTCATTGGTGTAGGCATTGAAGATGAAATTCATCATGCGAGAGAACGTCGGAGGAGCGTTGACGAGGCCAAAAGACATGATAGTGTATTCATATGAACCAAAGCTTGTCCTGAAAGCCGTCTTGGGAATATCTTGCTCACGGATTCGAATCTGATGATAACCCATACGGAGATCAAGCTTGGAGAAAACTTGGGCACCTTTGAGTTGTTCGAACAGCTCGTTGATGTTGGGAAGTGGGTATTTGTTCTTGATGGTCTTCTTGTTCACTGGACGGTAATCAACACAAAGTCGGTCCGTTACATCCTTCTTCTTCACAAAAAGAACACCACAGCCCCACGGAGAAGAACTAGGCCAGATGAGACCCATTTTCTCTTGAATATGGAGTTGCTTCTTCAGCTCCTTCAACTCTTCAGGTCCGAGCTTGTAAGGACGTTTGCACACAGGTTCCGTACCAGGCTCAAGATCAATAACGAATTCAACTGGCCGGTGCGGAGGCATTCCTGGAAGCTCTTCTGGAAAGACATCTTGATATTTGCAAACGACTGGAATTTGCGAGATAGCATCGAGTTCACCCTTCTCATTGAGAGAAAACAGACGGATGGTATTATCCCGAGCGGCAAAGACAATTACATCCTCAGACGAATGAGTCAATTGAATCTGCCTGGCTGCACAATCAAGCTGAGCCTTGTGCTTAGAAAGCCAATCCATTTCGAGAATAAGATCAATATCTGAGTTACCAAGCACCATAGGAGAAGAAAGAAACTTGTAATCGCCCAACGTGATAGAAACATCCGGGACTATTGAAGTAGCCCTCATAGACTTAGCCGGAGAAACCACTCCCATAGGTTTACCCAACATTTGTGAAACGAAGTCATGCTTGGAGACAAATGATCTTGACATGAAACAATGCGATGCACCAGTGTCGAAAAGAACTTTTGCTGGAAAAGAGTTAACTGGAAAGTTACCCATGATGACATCTGATGATTCCTCTGCCTGAGCTTCATTCCGCAAGTTGACCTTGGCGTGCTTGGGGTTATGCTTGACCACAACTGTACTTGCCGATCTGACAGGAGGAGGAGGAAGACGCCTCTGGTTGAAACACTTGTTGGCATAGTGACCCTTCTGTTGGCACTTGTTGCCCGTGACCTCTGAAAGCGGAGGTGGTACGGAGCACTCGATCTTGGAGCTTGAGACGAAGTCTTGTTCTGAAAGCCAGGGTTGGGTGGGTGGGAAGAACCACTGCCACCTTTGCTCTTCTGCTGATACGGCTGACGGAACGGAGGAGGAGGAAGCCAATACTTCTGCTGCTTGGCCACTTGAGTAGAGGAAGAAGGAGTAACATCTCTGGCTCGCTTCTTGGAAGCATCACACTTCAACTGAGCAGCCTCTTGCTTCAGTGCCATGTTGTAGAACTCATCGTATCTCAAGGGCTCAAAGAGGACAAGAGCGAGCTGAATATCTTCTCTGAGACCACCCCTGAACTGATATATCATGCTCTTCTCATCAGGGACGTCCTGCTCGGCAAAGTGGGCGAGCTTCTGGAACAACTTGTTGTAGTCATAGACATACAAAGAGCCTTGCTTCAGATTGCGGAATTCCTCACGCTTGCTTTCAACCACGCTCTGGGGAATATGATGAGCCCTGAAATCTCGACAGAAATCATCCCAAGTGATAACACGTCCACCTCTGGAGTCCTTGTACTGCTGGAACCATTCTGTAGCTTGATCTTTGAGTTGGAAGGAAGCGAACTTGACAAAGTCCTTAGGCCTGACGTTACTGCACTCGAAATGCTTACACAGATCCACAAGCCAATCGTCAGCATCGGTTGCCTCAACACAATTGCTGAAAGTCTTTGGCCCGTTAGCAAGAAACTGGTTGAGTGTAGCAAAGTGATTCTGATTGCTGCCTTGATTCCCTTGGTTGCCTTGATTGCGCTCTTGAAGAATTTGCATGATCAACTGTGTGTTTGCATTGGTTGCGGCCATCACAGCTTGCCATGCCTCCGGAGGAGGTGGAGGTGGTGGCGGATCAGGATTCCGAGTCGTGCGTGTTGGAGGAGCCATCCTGAAGAGGTTGACCACCATTAGCACATTGACAGACAAATATTGAAGCTGAATCCAACGGAATGAAAATTGCAACATATAGTCTTCACATCCGAACAAAATGAACGAATGCATTCCTCTTGAAATGGTCACATATCCATAAATTGAGAAGCCACGTAGAATTAAGGTAGAGAAATAAATCAACAAGGTACGGATCAAGTACGAATAATCGGTAAGAAATCCCAATCTCAAACCAATATCCGTGGAAGAAGAACTAGAGCTACTAGAATTCCCACCTATGAAACTCCCGAACCTTTCCGGTTATGCAATCAGGTGTTGGGGATACAGGGGAAGCATAATATCTCACCCAAACTAGCAAATCCTACATCCAGCTGTATCCATCCTTCAACACATAACCAAGAAACCTTCGGAAACCATCTACCTCAACCTTCGAAAAGCATCCGTTATACAAGTTATGGCGATACTCCCGAACTCCCGCCCCAGTACTGGGTGGCGTCGAGGTTATCTCACCAACGAACTGCATAAAAGAGATTTTCGATGTCGGCGTACTAAACTTAGGTATTCCAGAACTGTAACGATAAAATTATGATGACAACACCTCAGAGCTCAACTCCCCGGGACACTTCCACTAAACCCCTGGCAGGAGGCACCAAGACAATGTTCTCATCATAAAACCATCAGAACGATTCCAAGATACCCGCGTGATCCTAAATTTTTTTTAGTGAAATTTGAGAAGAGAAGAGTCAAAACTCTACGTCAGGATGCCTTACCAGAGCGATGAGGAGACTGGGAAGTAAAAAGAATTCCTAAACTCTCCGATATATAATTCCTAAATGACTCAAAACATTTTTCTAGACACAACTCGGCCGCTAAAAACGATCAAGCAATGGGGCTCCTAAGGTCGGGGAAGGCTCTGATTACCAACTTGTCACACCCTCGATGCGACTATAGCTCCCACGTGTCGAGGCACAACTTAGAGGCATAATCGCATTGAAGGCATATGTCGCAAGTTAGGCAATCTTCACAACATTCCATGATAATAATAAAGGGGAGATAACATAGTTGGCTTACACTCGCCACGTCAATCAAGTACATAAATAACATAACATCATCCAAACACTCATGACCCGACTACGGCGCCAAAATAAAAGAGAACCCAACATGCGACACGGTCCCAATCACCCCCAACTGGGCACCACTACTGATCATCGGGAAAGGAAACATAGTAACGTTGAGAGTCTTCGTCGAACTCCCACTTGAGCTCATACGCGTCTCCTGGAGCGGAATCATCAGGCCCTGCATCTGGTGTAATAGTAATCTGTGAGCCACAGGGACTCAGGAATCTCGCAACCTCGCTATCAAGACTATTTAAGCTTATAGGTATGGCAAGGTAAAAATAAGTGGAACTGCAGCAAGCGACTAGCAAGTATGGTGGCTAACTTATTAGCAAAAGAGAGCGAGAAGAGGAGGCAAAGTGCGAGCGTGAAACTAGAGAGCAACCTGCGCAAACATTACTCCAACACCGTGTCCACTTCCCGGACTCCACCGAGAAGAGGCCATCACGGTAACACACTCAGTTGATTCATTTTAATTAATTAAGGTTGAAGTTATCTACAACCGGACATTAACAAATTCCCATCTTCCCATAACCGCGGGCACGGCTTTCGAAAGTTCAATCCCTGCAGGGGAGTCCCAACTTAGCCCATGACAAGCTCTCACGGTCAACGAAGGAATAGACCTCCTCCCAAGATGTTCCGGTCAGACTCGGTATCTCGGTAATTCAAGACAACTCCGACAATGGTAAAACAAGTCCAGCAACACCGCCCGCTGTGCCGACAAATCCCGATAGGAGCTGCACATATCTCGTTCTCAGGGCACACCGGATAAGCTAAGCGTACGGGAGCCAACATAACCCAAGTTGCCAAGGGACGGCCCCGCACGGTGCTCTAGGTTGGACCAACACTCAGAGGAGCACTGGCCGGTGGGGGGGGGTTAAAATAATGATGAACCTTGAGTCCGCGAAACCAAAGGGAAAATGCTAGGTGGCAAATGGTAAAACCAAGGTTGGGCATTGCTGGAGGAGTTTTATTCAAGGCGGACTGTCAAGGGGTTCCCATTATAACCCAACCGCGTAAGGAACGCAAAATCCGGGAACATAACGCCGATATGACGGAAACTAGGGGCGGCAAGAGTGGAACAAAACACTAGGCGAGAGGCCGAGCCTTCCACCCTTTACCAAGTATATAGATGCATTAAGATAACAAGATAATATAATGATATCCCAACAAGTAAATAAATGTTCCAACGAGGAACGACCTCCAATCTTCACCTACAACTAGCAACGCTATAAAAGGGGCTGAGCAAAGCGGTAACATAGCCAATCAACGGTTTGCTAGGACAATGGTGGGTTAGAGGTTTGACATGGCAATTTGGGAGGCTTGCAAGCAAATGGTAGGCATCGTAGCAATGGCATAGCAAAAGAGCGAGCAAACTAGCATATCAAAGATAGTAGTGATTTCAAGGGTATGATCATCTTGCCTGCACACTTGTCAGAGTTGACTGGATCCTCGAAAGCAAGCTCAACGGGCTCCTCATTAGCAAACTCGTCTCCCGGCTCTACCCAAACAAGACAAACAAGCAACAAGGACACAATCAACCACGTGCAAACTCAAACAACACAATGCAAAGATGGTATGCTATGCGGGATGCAAAATGCAAGATATGACATAAAAGACATGAACCTGGCCTCAACTTGGAATTCCAAGTGTGCCACTGGAAAGATGATATGAAATCTCTTGAAAACGATATAAAGAACGCCGGAATCGGAGTTACGGTTTGGAAATGGCAAGTGATTCAAAAATGACACCGGTCTGCGATTTTCAGCAAGTAGGCATCTAAATGCAATGAGATGAACATGCTACAGCACCCAAACATGACAACAAAATACATGGAAGGGATGCTTACAAGATGCTTAACAAAAGTCTAGCAATGAGCTACGGCCAATTCATCCATTAACAGGTTCAAACAGGAATGGCAAAAATGCAAATGACAAACAGATCTCAGACTTAGTGAAATTAACACTTGTCTGGAATTTCAGATCAGGTAGCCCTCTTCGGAGCAACAAAACTACATTCTACAGGATTTGAACGTGGCAAACTAAAGCATGGCATGGAGATACTCAAAGAGCTTAACAAAAGTCCCTTAGTGACCTTGAGCCAAAAAGGACCATAAAATACAATTGCAAGCATGTGAACATAGCAAAAACATAATCAGTTTTCAGACTTAGTGAAAACTGGCACATGCTGAAATATAACTCAAGTAGGCATGTTTACGAGCTCGATGCACTCACTATGGTGCAAGTCAGGGAAAGACAAGCATACAACTAACAAGAAGGCACAAAATTCAAGCTATACATGGCAAGAACAATAGCATAGCATGCACGGATCAACTACAACATCACCGGAAAAATTGCAAACAAGTTGACAATCTGCCCAGATTCACAAAGTAGCAAAAGTAGAGCTCGATTGACTCAAGCTAGGGTGCTCCATAATTGCAACAAAGACATGGATGGATAAATCACTACAAGATTAACAAAACATCCTTACTGATCATCCTCAAAAGAGGCACGGATCACTAGGAAACAACATGAACATATGGCATCATGAGATAAACAGCTCCAGGACTTAGCGAAATCACTAAGTCCCCGAAAACAGAGTTACTAAGTGCACCACTTTGCAAGATTGCACTAGACACCACACACATCCTAAAAATACATGGGTTGCACCTCTGGAAAGATGACAAAACCCTTAACAAAACACAAGTAGAGCATCAGGGCATAGCATGCACACATTAATCATGGCAAAAATGACAAAAGTGCTAAACGGAGTAGCAGATCTGACAATTATCTCAAGTAGCCCTCTTCTAGCAGCATTTCGGGCATCAAGATGAGCTCAAATGAAAATGATGCAATGGAATGAAATGATGTACTCTCTGAGGTGAACATTTTAATATGCTATATGCATGAATCGGAGCTACGGATGCAAAGTTACGGAGCCGTGAACATGAGCACTTGAACTAAAATTATCAGGGACTTGGACGAAATTTTACCCTCCAGATCTAGGGTTCCGGCGGGCACATGAACCGAGGTTCGCCGGCGACGGGCAGGGCGGCGGCCGGAGGGGGAGATGGCCGGGGCGGCCTCCGGGGCGGCGCCCGCGGGCTGGCGGCGGCGGAGGGCGCGGCGATGGTGGCGGCGGTCGGAGGAGCTGCGGCACTGCGCCGGCATGGAGAGGCGGCGGCGGCTCGTCGGCGGGGAGGCGGCTCGGCCGCGGAGAGAGGAGGCGGGCGACGCAGCGAGGCGGTCGGGCGGCGCGGGGAACGAGCCGCGCGGGTGCCCGGTTCGGGCTCGCCCGGGCCGCGGCGGCTGAGGCGATGTGGGCACGGGGACCGACCAATGACGAGGCGACACGTGGCGGCGGAGCTGAATTCGGACGTGTCCATCGGTGCAGATCTTGTCCGGCGGTGCGCGAGGGGATTTTTAGGGTTCCGGAGGTAGGAGGAGATCCGAAAATCGGGGGGTGTTTAAATAGGCATAGAGGGAGCTAGGAGAGTCCAAATGAGGTGCGGTTTTCGGTCACGCGATCGTGATCGAACGATCTAGATGATGGAGTAGAGTTTGGTGGGTTTTGGGCCAAATTGGAGGGGTGTTGGGCTGCAACACACACGAGGCCTTTTCGGTCCCTCGGTTAACCGTTGGAGTATCAAACGAAGTCCAAATGATACGAAACTTGACAGGCGGTCTACCGATAGTAAACCAAGGCCGCTTGGCAAGTCTCGGTTCAATCCGGAAATGTTTAATCCCCACACACGAAAGCAAGCTAGAAACGACCACCGGAGGAGAATGAAGCGCCGGAATGCAAAACGGACAATGGGGAAAATGCTCGAATGCATGAGACGAACACGTATGCAAATGCAATGCACATGATGACATGATATGAGATGCATGAAAACGACAACAACACACGGAGACAAAACCCGAACCCGAGGAAATAAATATAACTTAACACTAGAAACGGCAAGAGTTGGAATACAAATTGGGAAAGTTACATCCGGGGTGTTACAATCCCCTGGACCAATCTGCACCTCCT
Source organism: Triticum urartu (assembly GCF_003073215.2). NCBI lineage: Eukaryota > Viridiplantae > Streptophyta > Magnoliopsida > Poales > Poaceae > Triticum > Triticum urartu. The sequence goes on along the minus strand of NC_053025.1, from coordinate 292,575,277 downwards.
CCCGTGCGCTCCAACCTCGTCGATGGCCGGAGCCGAGCCGCCGAACACCGCCTAAATTCTCGTCGTCCGGGCCCCCTCCTCCCCACCTATGGGTTACCTTGCATCTCTACTGCCCCGCGGAGCTCCCCCGCACTCCGGTTACTCCTCCCGACGGCTGGAGAGCCGTGCCCGCCATCGCCGTCGGCCACGCCCGCCACGGACGGTGCTCTCCTTGACCAGGTCCTCCCCGGCATGCGTGCGACCAGTGGCTGGAAGCACCTCTCTGCGCTGGTCACGCCGGTGGGCAGAACGTCGCCGGGGGCGCTCTGTAGCCCCGGCAATCGCCGGCGGGAGCCGCTCCTCCTCGCGTCCAGAGCACGCGCGGGAGGTGGAAGACGACCTGCCGCTGGGGCCCGCACGACAGCGACCCAACAGGTGGGCCCGTCCGTTTAAGTGGATACGGCTCCAGCAGATCCGCTTCCCCCGCGCGGAAGCATACTCAGTGAGGGCGCCTTCGGCGTCGCCCTGTCGTCCGCGTGGCCGAGCCGCCGGGCCGGCCCAGTGCGCTGCGGCGCTATGCTGCGCTTGGTGCGCGGTATAGGTATAACCCCCCACTTCCTTTGTCTTTTCTTTTCAGAAATTTGTAAAATCTCCCAAATATTCATATTAATTCCAAATTGAATGATTCAAATTTCTGGTGACTCCATAAATCATGATCTACCTATTGGTGCAGTATGCACATTTTTCTAGAACAATTTTCCTCACACAAATTAAATAAAATCCCATTTTCCATTTCTGTGATAAACTTTAGAAAATCACAGAGGGCTCAAATTTGATCCAAATGCCATGATTCAAATTTCTAGATGCTCCTGAGTTTATAACTTAGGTCATGCACATTTTTATTAATACTTTTTGTGCCACACAATATAATGAGCCATTTCTTCATATTTGTCAACTTTGCAAATTCATAGGAAATTCATTTGAACTCCAAATCCAGTGAAACAAACTCCTAGATGCTTCTAAAATCATGATTTGTTAAATGGGTGCCTTTGCTCATTTTTCAAAAATATATTTCTGTACACTTCTTGCAAATCCATAAACCCCTTGATTCCATCATGTTGAAATGTTCAGAAATATTCACTAATCCAATTCCAATGAAACCACCCTGGTTATTTTTCATATGACCAGGGAAGTCCTAGAAAAGTCAAATCCATATTTTTTAGAGCACTTTTATTTTCTGCCTTGTTGTGTTGCTTATTATGATTGTTTCGACGTTAGTTGACGAAGTAGACGGAGTACTTGGAGAAGGACCAAAAGATCTCAAGACTCTGATGAACCAGGCAAGCAGCCCTTTGACCATGTCTATGAAACCCTTTTTATGCATGTCATATAGCACTTTATTGGTGTTGCATCGGAATCATGATGAGATGGTAACCACTTTGATGGGTTGCCTCTATTACTTCCTCGTTGATACTTGCATTGTGCATGACCCTACCTCCTTATGAGGGTTATGCCGGTGGGAGTAGATAGGATGCTAAAGTAGTGCTACGCAAAAAAGGGACGGGAATATGCATGGTGATGGAGACATAGTATTTTCAAAAGACTTTTCGGAAAACCCATCGGGTGACACTTATGCCCGGGGGAGATGATGAGTTGGGGTAACCACTTGATGACGAAGTGGTGTACCGAGGCAAGTGTGTGTGTTGTTTTTCAAAACGGATTGGTTTAAGTTGCGACCGTTATTCCAACCTTACATGCGCAACCACTCTACCCTTGTATGGGAAAGGGCATTATTGATTACCTAGGCCGATACTAGCTTGGAGCCCGCATTACTAGTGACAGGAGAGTTGTTGGTGCGCTCTCTTGGGACGGGGTCGTGCCAGGTAGGGCGGCCATGACTATTTTCACAGGGCACCGGATACACCGTTGTGTCCCCTCTCGGATGTTACAATCTCGAGTGAGTCTCATATGATGTACATCATGAGGATACGGAACAACGAGTGGACTCCTTGTTAGTGACGTCTAGGGAAAGATAATGATCGGGTGCTTACCCCGGGTACTTGAGGTACCGCGGGTCATGGATGACATGAAAGTTCCCCGGATCTTGTGGGTAAAGTGTGCAACCTCTGCAGAGTGTAAAACTATTCGAATAGCCGTGTCCATGGTCAAGGACAGTTGGGTAACCGCTCTTGGGCTACGTCCACTTGTTTACAAACCAGTGTGTGTGGGAAGAACTACTTGGGTCAAGTCAAAGGACTTGACATGGATGAGTTGGGTTGGAGCCCACTCCCTTTATGTTGATATCTGTAACCTGTCCTCTTGGTTACTTGAATTCTCCTAATGCATGTCTTACAAGTTGTTGAACATGTCATTGCACTCAAAACTAGCTTTCCGCAAAAATTTACCTATATCATGCATTGTTGTATCTTGAACCAAAACATGGGTTGCTTGCGAGTACATTCAAAGTACTCATTGGCTTGCCACTAGTTATTTTATTGGCCAGGCATGAAAGAACAGGATATAATGAAGAGTACCTTGGAAATGAACATGCGAGCTAGGACGCTTCCCAGTCAGAATGCCTATAGGGTTAAGGCAGATGGCATGTGTCGGATTTCGGGTTCCGGCAGACCCTTGAGGTTCGAACACTGGGGTGCGCGTGGAGATTTCGCCTCCTACCTACCTGCACCCCTCCGCCATGCTAGGATCTAAAACTACGGAAAGAACAAAACAAGAGACACAGGGTTTATACTGGTTCGGGACACCGTTGTGGTGTAATACCCTACTCCAGTGTGTGGTGTGGTGGATTGCCTCTTGGGCTGATGATGATGAACAATACAAGGAAGAACAGCCTCGCGAGGGTCTGTTCTTGGCTAGGGCGATGAACTGCTCGGAGGAGTTCAGTCACCTTCTCTCTCTCTGCCTCCAGCAAAAACCGACCGAACCCCCTCCCTATGTGGGTGGCTGGTCCTATTTATAGAGGCCCTGGTCCTCTTTCGAAATATCGAGCGGGAAGGGAGCCAACAATGGCGGGCTAATTTGAAGGGGGACATCAAGTATCAGCTATCCTCACAAAAGTAGTCTTCGCCTGCGCAAAGCTCTGGTGATGACGCCGTCTTGGGCTCCACGATGACCTCCGTCTCGTAGTCCTCCTGGTCTTGGTCTCGTTGCACCGAAGTGGCAACCTTTGCCTGATGCCTCGGTACTCCGCGGCTGCGCTTGCCCCCTTTGCACCAAAGAGGAAAGGAGGACGCTGCGCGGGCTGGCACCCGCCTGGCGCCCTGAGTCGTCATGGCTTGCATCACGGGCACCTCGTGAGGTACCCCGCCTTGATCTCTCCGCCTCCTCGTGAGCCAGCCTGACGAGGCCGTGCCTGAGGAAGCTCCGCGTCGTCCGCCCCGCGAGGCTTGGCCCCTCGCGAGGGTCTTGGGTTTGTGTTGGTGAAGATGGGCCGTGCTGGGCACCCTTTGAGCCATGCCGCAGGCCGTAGGCAGGCAAGTCTGGGGACCCCCGTTCCCAGAACACCGACAGTAGCCCCCGGGCCCAAGGCGCGCCCGGACTTGGCTGTGCAGGGAGGCGGAAGGGCAAGAGCAAAGTGCCGCGGGCCCTAACAGCCTGTGGCCTTGGGCGCCGCGTGGCGGTTGACTGGACGTGGGCGCCTCCACTTCCCAACGACGCCTCGGCAACTGCACGGATGGGACAAGTCCCTGCATGCAAAAACGGGTCATGATTACCTGTGATCGTGGAGGTCGGCGGTTGGCCTTCGCCGGCCATAAGTACGGAATGGCGCGCGCCCTTCCAGTCCATCCCTCCTTGCTTCTCCTTCTTCCCGATCCTTGCTCCGTCTTGCCGCGATGGCTCCGATCCGCCGGTTCTCGATGGCAGAGAAGGGAAAGGCTCCCCGAGAGGGGCCAGACCCACTCCCGCCGAAGAAACGGCTCATCGCCCGTGGCCCGGACGAAGGGGCCCTTCAGGTGGTGCCGAGGCCTTGGGGCGAGCAGGCGCCGCCGGGGTTCCCGCTTCCATTGTATGCCCACGTCGAGGGCCCCAAAGGAGTTGATGCTGACCGCCACGGGCGGCGCCGCCGTCGGCGCCGCCGGGTCACGAAGGTGTTGGTCGTCCCCCCTGGGGTCCACACCGAGGGCTCCTTCCAAGAGTTCGTGCTCCACGTCGCCATTCCTCTTCAGTCTTGGATCCGCCTTCCTCCCTTCTTCGCCTCCATCATCCCGCAGGGGGAGCCCCTGGAGCTCTGGCTGCAGCATGCCGGCTGCAGCACCCTCGCGACCGAGGCAGAGGTCGCGGTCGTCGCCCCAGCCGAGGTCTACATGACTCGGGGCTGGAGGGAGATCGCCCGGGTTTGTAGGACAAGGGGTGTCTTCGCGATCCACTTGGAGGGAGATCTTCCGGATTTCGTCGTGTGATTTGTTTTGGTTCGTTGCATTTCATCCTTGCATCTTGTGCATTGCATCATGTCATCTTGCAACCCATTTTAAAACTCAACTAAATAAATTGCATGGATCTTCGGTCCATTTAAATCGAGGGATTTCACATGGTGATTCTCTTTACAACTTATCCTCTCGATATTTAGAGAGCTATAGTAATTATTCCAATTATGTGGAATTACCTTAACACACTTGCAAAAATCCCAATGCCTTTTATTATTTCAACTCTTGGCCTCTAACTTTGCCACTTGTCCTTTCATCATTTTCCAGAGCTCCACCTAATTTCTCAACATTTTTGGGCACTTCGAAAAACCTATCCTAGTTCAAACCTTTTGAATTAAATTCAAAGGAATTTGAATTTAATCTTTCAACTTGACCTTTTTCTATTTTCCCGGACCGTGCACATTTTTCTGAGTCCGTGAAAATTATCCCCGTGCCCAAATTCTTCCTCTAACCTTCTCTTCTCTCTTTTCCTTTCTCCTATTTTTTTGTCTCTGTTTTTGTTAAGAGTAGAATCAAGAGAGGGAGAGAAGGGAGCCCAGCAGGCCATTTGGGCCCAGCTGCATCTAACCTAGCCGGCTCCAAGGCCCACTCCCCCGGCCCACCTAACCCTCTAACCTAGCCCGATCCCCTCGCATCTCCCCTCACTCCCTCGTTCGTCCACCGCCGCCAGGGAGAAGCCCCGCACATCGATCTCTCCCTCGTCTCGCTCCTCCCTCGATCCCTCTCCTCCTCTGTTTCCTACCGCCGCCGCGCACACACACACACCCGCATAGCACCCCGCAGCCAGCACCAGGAGCTCGCCTCTCCTTCGCCATGGCCTCACAGCCCGATCCCCATGGCGCCATGGTCGCCGCCAAGCTCTGCGCGCCAAGCCCTGCCCGACCTCCTCCTACGCCGTCGCCTCGCCATGGAGCAGCTTTGCTCGGGCCCCTTCTGCATCGTGCCCATGCCGCCGCGCCAAGTTCCCGCCGATGCCGCTGCAAGTCCCGTGGTCGTCGCCCTTGCATCGCGCCTCAAGCCATCGCCGCCTCCTACTGTGTTCTTCTCTCACCGGAGCCGCATCAAGTCACAGCGCTGCCCTGCTTCCTCGTCCTCGCCGTCGCTTCCCTACACCTCTAGGCGCCGCCCCCGCAGCCCTCTCCATCGAGCAGGATCAGGAGCGCCATGAGGACGCCCGCCTCGACCGCGCCTGGGCTGCGTTCTCGCCCTTGCTGCTTACCCAGGGACCAAGCGGTCCGATGCCGGCCTCGCCAAGGCCCAGCTTCGCCAGCTCCTCCGGCCCAGCTCCCGCTGACCTCCTCGAGTTCACGACCTAGGACCTGAGACCCGTTGCCTTCGCTGCTAATTTTCCATGGACGTCAAGTACCAGTACCACAACCCTGGATGGCTGCGAGTCGTGTACCTCTACAGCTAGTGCGCTTTACATCAAGTCCGACTACAACGTGAACAAACTACCATCTCCGAAGAACCGTACGTGCCCGAACCGTCAAGCACCTTCTCCGAGGATTTTGCCAAGTACCATGACATGACGATCCTTGAACGCGTCAAGTACCACTACCGTCAAGTACCTCTTCGCAAGACCAAGTTCCTCTACGACATGTGTACGACTACCGCCGCCGTGATTTTTGACAAGACGTCGTGAGCCTCTACTTCCACTACGACCCGTGTACCACTACTTCCTTCGACGAACTCGAACCGCTCCGAGTATGCACCCCTTCGAAGGTATAACCGCCGAGACGATGACCCGTGGACCGAATGCATATGTTGTATGAAATGCTCGTGTTTGCTCCGTGTCGGAGTTGTTCGGTGCACATTGCCCCTCTTTCTCCTTGCCACCGACATGTGGGAACCCGGTAATTGGGAGCACCCCACCATCCTTGCATGACACGCTCCCATCACTTCCTTTTGCACCGGTATCCCCGTGGGCTACCGGAGAACCGATATGTTGTCGTGGCATCATTTTCGGATTCGTCGTCGTGGCACCCTTTTCCTTTCCACCACGATGTCAAATGCTTCATAATAATGCTCTTGTCAAGTTTTAATAAAAATTGCACAAACTTGTTCATGTCATCTGCATCATGATAACAACTATTAAAATATTTAAATTGTTATTGCATTAAATTACTAAGGCATATGGGGATTTACCAGATTTGTTGTTTGTTATATCCGGCCCCATTTAAATTGTTTAAATGGTATAGTTTTGTTATGTTTCACCTCTTGCCATGTTAACCAACATTTAATATTGTTGAGTACTTAAACGGGAGAGAACTAAATATTGATGTGGTGTTTTGTCAACATGCATCCCGATGCATATTGAGCTCCACTTAATTTGTAGGATTGCTTGTGCACTTTGCCATGACATGTATCATTAAACCGGACATGCATCATACTTGTTTGTGCATCATGCCGTGATTTTGTGGTGGTTGTTTACTATGTTGTTTGCTTCTTTCCGGTGTTGCTTCTTCGGGTTGGTTCCGTTAACGTCGAGTTTGCGAGGACCCGTTCGACTACGTCCGTTTGTCTTCTTCATGGACCCGTTCTTCTTCCTTGCGGGATTTCAGGCAAGATGATCATACCCTTGAAATCACTACTATCTTTGCTATGCTAGTTTGCTCGCTCTCGCTATGCCAATGCTACGATGCCTACCATTTGCTTGTCAGCCTCCCAAATTGCCATGTTAAACCTCTAAACCACCTTGTCCTAGCAAACCGTTGATTGGCTATGTTACCGCTTCGCTCAGCCCCTCTTATAGCGTTGTTAGTTGCAGGTGAAGATTGAAGTTGTTTCTTGTTGGAACATGGAGATGTTGTTCCTTGTGGGAACATGTTTACTTGTTGGTATATCACAATATATCTTATTTAATTAATGCATCTATATACTTGGTAAAGGGTGGAAGGCTCGGCCTTATGCCTGGTGTTTTGTTCCACTCCTGCCGCCCTAGTTTCCGTCATATCGGTGTTATGTTCCCGGATTTTGCGTCCCTTACGCGGTTGGGCTATAATGGGAACCCCTTGACAGTTCGCCTTAAGTAAAGCTTTTCCAGCAATGCCCAACATTGGTTTTACCATTTGCCACCTAGCCTTTTTTTCCCTTGGGAGTCGCGCATCCCGAGGGTCATCTTTTTTTTTAACCCCCCCGGGCCAGTGCTTGTCTAAGCGTTGGTCCAAACTAGAGCCCCTTGCAGCGCCACCTCGGGGAAACTCGAGGGCTGGTTTTAGTTGTACGGATTGCTTATCCGGTGTTGCCCTGAGAATGAGATATGTGCAGCTCCTATCAGGATGTCGGCACATCGGGCGGTGTCGCTGGTTTAGTTTTACCCTGTCGAAATGTCTTGTTGTACTGGGATACCGAGTCTGATCGGAACGTCTCGGGTGGAGGTCTATTCCTTCGTTGACCGTGAGAGCTTGTGATGGGCTAAGTTGGGACACCCCTGCAGGGATTTGAACTTTCGAAAGCCGTGCCCGCGGTTATGGGCAGATGGGAATTTGTTAACGTCCGGTTGTAGAAAACCTGAACTTGACCTTAATTAAAATGAATCAACCGCGTGTGTAACCGTGATGGTCTCTTTTCGGCGGAGACCGGGAAGTGAACACGGTTGTTGGAGTTATGCTTGACGTAGGTAGTCCAGGATCACTTCTTGATCATACTTTTATCGACCGTGCTTTGCCTTCTCTTCTCGCTCTCATTTGCGTATGTTAGCCACCATATATGCTAGTCGCTTGCTGCAGCTCCACCTCATACCTTTTACCTTACCCATAAGCTTAAATAGTCTTGATCGCGAGGGTGCGAGATTGCTGAGTCCCTGTGGCTCACAGATACTTCCAAAACCAGTTTGCAGGTGCCGTTGAGACCGTCCAAGCTCAGGAGGAGCTCGTTGAAGATCTTGTCCTTTATGTTGTTTCGTTCTAGTTGATCAGTAGTGGGGCCCAGTTGGGGTCGATCGGGGACCTTTGTCGCATTTGGGGTTCTTCTTTATTTTGGTTCCGTAGTCGGACAATGAGTGTATTTGGTTGATGTAATGTTTATTCATGTAATTGTGTGAAGTGGCGAGTGTAAGCCAACTATGTAATCTCTTTCCCTTATTATATTACATGGGTTGTGTGAAGATTACCTCACTTGCGACATATGCCTTCAATGCGATTATGCCTCTAAGTCGTGCCTCGACACGTGGGAGATATAGTCGCATCGAGGGTGTTACACTCCATCACTTTACTCCCAATTCTATTGTGTATCTTGCTGCTTTCGTTTCCTTGTGTGAAAACTTCTTGGGTTGCCGCCCCCATTGGGGACTCTTCAAGCAAGTCGGTCAAGAAGGCCAAGTCGAGTGACGAACGGACGCAGGTGATCCAGCTGTGCGGGGGCCTGGCGATCCAGATGAGAGGAAAAAGTTCCTTTCCGTCTATCACTTTTCCCGAGTCAGTCCGTGGGTGGCAGTCGACTTGGTTTTACTGTAAAGACCAGGTGACCCCAGGACAGTCGACTGGGCTTCCCCCTTTTTCTTTGAATCGAGCACAAAAACCTGCCTCTCTGAAAGTGACGCCGAAGGAAAAGGCGCAAGTCAAGGTGCTGGTCGGTCGAGTGGTTCAGCTTGTCCGCAAGGGTGTGACTAGCATGGACTTGTTGGAAGTCTTCCTTCGGAGGCGCATCCAACCGCTTCAGGCTCGTGACCACCCGATGTGGCTGTACTCGGGTCTCGAAGACACCACTCGGATTCACCCAGAGGAGGTCACTGACGAGATGTTGGAAGGGTGGCTGTCGAGTATCACAGGGAACAAGGACAGCCCCCGAGGAGCCAGGAGGATTCCTCCACTCGACCAAACATATGAAGTGGACAAGGTGTGACCTTGCGTTTCCGACTGTGATCTTGCTTTCTTTATTTGTTCTCTTTGGATCAGTCGATTGACTCTTGTCTTGTTTGTTGTCCTCTAGGCCACTACTAAGATGTACTCGACACCCAATGGAGCACAGGAGCAGGTCGAGGAAGGAGAGGCGAGCGGAGGCGAAAGTGGAGACGAGAGAGAAGAGTGGGATCTGACGGCGAAGCAGAGGGGGATGACGACGACGACTCCAGTGAAGAGGAGGAGGAAGAAGTCGAACCTCCCCGCTCGGAACGGCGATCCAAGCTTACACACGAGCCTGCGCGGGAACATGGTAAGGCGACTGTCCCTGTTGGGCAGTCGTCGAAGCGCCCTCGGACCTCATCTCCAGCGCCGACAGAAAAAGCTCCCAAGCACCCACGCGCGACGCCGTCCAAGCCGCCCAAGGCTCTGCCCAAGATGAAGACAACTGTCCCCACCATTTCTGGGTAATAGTAGAATTTGTTTTCATTTGTCGAACGTGACGGACCCTTGGTCGACTAATTGAATAAGCTGACTGACTTTCGAAATTTGCAGTGCTGCCACCTCGGAGATCTCCGCCAAGGACGATGATCAAGAGATGGAAGACGCTGTTACCTCCAACCCCGGTACGATTACTGATGCTCTGCTTTTAGTCGACTGACAATTTCTTATAATTCCGGTCGATTGGATTTTTCTTGTAGCTCCTCCTCATGTCATTGACCTCCCTGATGATGACGATGGAGTGCCGCTGAGGGCATGAAGGAACAGGAGGGCGCCGGCTGGCAAGACCCCACAAACTACTCCGGCGCCTAAGGCTGCAGTCCGGGAGGGTGGTGATACCACTAGGGATTCTGTGACCTTTGCTAAACCTCTGACGAGTGTCTGGCCTTCGACGTCGACTACAAATCCGCCTTCGCTTTTTGCCACACACCACGTCCCTGAGGACCAAGTGGGTGCCGCTAAAGAGGCTATACGCCAGGCGGGGATCATGATGGAGCAAGTGAAGGTGGTTCGGGAAGCTAGCCAAGTAGCTTATGACGCGATTTCAGCTCTTCAAAGCAACGTCCAGGTCAGTCGATTCACCACTTGTTCTGTTAGGATATGCTATCTGAAGAATCTCTTTTCCGAAGATCTTTATATCTGTACACCCACTGGGTGCGTCTATTAATCTTTTTGACGAGTGGGGGCACGCTAAGTGCACCCACTGGGTGTAGTCCCCGAAACTACGATGGACTGCTAGTAGTCGACTGTAGTCTTTATATTGTGTTGCTTTAGCTGAACTTCTTCACTCGGTCTGGTCAGGCCATGTCGAATGGAACTGTACACGGTCGACTGCCGGCAGTCGATTTTTTTGGTCGAACCAGTGGGGGCACGCTGAGTGCACCCACTGGGTGTAGTCCCCGAGACTACTGTCGAATGTTTTTGATTCGGTTGTAGTCTTAGAAACGCCATCATTGTCTCTTGGTTACTCAAAAGCAACTTATCTTGGATGTCTGTCGACTGATTTTTTGCAGAAATCCTACGAACTTGTGGCTCGCTACACTGAGTTGGAGAACAAACAGATCCAGCTGAACCTTGACTTGAAGCTTGCTCAGGAGAACTTGCAGAAGGCGAGGGACGAAGCAAAAGGTATGGCTGGTGAGCTTTTGTCGACTGTCCTTTCTTTCTGGCCGTCTTCGATGTTGATCTCACTTGCTGTTTCACAGACAAAATGGAGGAGGCTCTGAAGAAGAAGGATCAAGACCTTGCCGAAGCGCAGAAGGAGGCCCTGAACAAAACGAAGCTTGCTGAAGAAAAACTGGCTTCAGTCGGTACTCTTGAAAAGGAAAACTCCAGGCTGAAAACTGCTCTCGACGCGGCTAATCAAGAGGTCAGCCGTCTGAAGAATGGCAATATAGCTCTGAATGACAAGGCAAGTGAACTGGCGGGGAAGAGGAACGATCTGGAGGCTTATCTCGGTGGACTCGCCAAGAAGCTATTCGTCATGCTCGAGGGTAATTATTCCGGCCCAACTGACTTGCAGTTACCAAACCTGCGTAGAGCCACTGACTTATCCTTGAATTGTGTTTACAGAATTCTGCCAGAACTTCGAAGAGGAGACCAGTCGAGTGGAGACAGACTTGGACCCCATCAATTCTCCAGTGAAGGACGAGGCTGCTATGAACGTGCTCCAACTGGAATCTCGTGTTGCCAGCGTTGTTGACTATCTTGCTCGGTTGAAGGTTGCGATGTCGCGGATCGACACGTCGCTCTGGCCTAGGACGACGCTTCAGAATGACCTTGAGTCCCTGATGACTCGACTGAATGAAGTCCCAGGTTGAGTGGCGGAATGGAAGAAATCTCCTGCTAGATGTGGCGCTGACGTCACTCTGTCTCTGGTCCGCGTCCATTGCAATGAGGCGCGAGAAGAAAAGTTGGCCGCCATCCAAGTTGCCAATACCAGGAAGCACAACTTTCAAGACTTCATGGAGACTTTCATTGCTGCTACCACTCGCATTGCAGACGAGATTGACTTGGACGAGTTTGTCGCCCCTTCCAGTCCTCCGCCTGAGGAATACAAACTTTTATGCTTCACTTTAAATTTGCCTCGGAATGCCGAGTGGATTTTGTAACCGTTAAACTCTGTCGAGCTGGAGGCTCAAGTACTTTGATCTGCGGTCTAGGACCTTTGGATCTTATCTGAACTTGATTTATCGTTGAATATCTTCATGAATTATCTGTCGAGTGGAACTTGTTCTTCACTCAAAATAACTTTGTATTTGTGGTGCAGCTCCGAAGGAGAAGGTAGCGGTCGATTTGCACCTCGTCGTTCCTGCGGATTGGGATGTGTTCCGTACTTAGGCAAGCACTGGGCTGCAGCTAAGCCTTCGAGTGGAAGGTCTGCTCTCCACTCGATAGGATTTCAAAACTTAGGCGAGTACTGGACTGCAGCTAAGCCCCCGAGTGGGAGGTCTGCTCTCCACTCGGTAGGATTTTTTCAAACTTAGGCGAGTACTGGACTGCAGCTAAGCCCCCGAGTGGGAGGTCTGCTCTCCACTCGGTAGGATTTTTTCAAACTTAGGCGAGTACTGGACTGCAGCTAAGCCCCCGAGTGGGAGGTCTGCTCTCCACTCGGTAGGATTTTTTCAAACTTAGGCGAGTACTGGACTGCAGCTAAGCCCCCGAGTGGGAGGTCTGCTCTCCACTCGGTAGGATTTTTTTCAAACTTAGGCGAGTACTGGACTGCAGCTAAGCCCCCGAGTGGGAGGTCTGCTCTCCACTCGGTAGGATTTTTTCAAACTTAGGCGAGTACTGGGCTGCAGCTAAGCCCCCGAGTGGGAGGTCTGCTCTCCACTCGGTAGGATTTTTTTCAAACTTAGGCGAGTACTGGACTGCAGCTAAGCCCCCGAGTGGGAGGTCTGCTCTCCACTCGGTAGGATTTTTTTCAAACTTAGGCGAGTACTGGACTGCAGCTAAGCCCCCGAGTGGGAGGTCTCCTCTCCACCCGGTAGGATTTTTTCAAACTTAGGCGAGTACTGGGCTGCAGCTAAGCCTCCGAGTGGGAGGTTTGCTCTCCACTCGGTAGGATTTTTAAACACTTAGGCGAGCACTGGGCTGCAGCTAAGCCTCCGAGTGGGAGTCTGGCTCACCACTCGGTAGGATTTTTTTACAAACTTAGGCGAAACGGATTCACAGCTAAGGCACCCACTGGGGGATTTCACACACAAACAAAAGCGACAACAATTATAGGAAAATTGTAACACTCTTGTCTTTGATAAATAGACTACAAAAGTTTTTCTTATTACATCTCATCCGAGTGAGAATTCAAGTGTAAAAGGGGCGGAGCAGTTCTGCATTCCAAGCTCGTGGCTCATCGATCTGGCGATCGACATTGTAAAGGTGATACGCTCCATTATGGAGGACTCTGGTGACGATGAAGGGACCTTCCCATGTAGGAGCAAGCTTGTGTGGTTTCTGTTGATCCACTCGGAGGACCAAATCTCCTTCTTGGAAGGCTCGACTCTTCACATTTATGGCATGGAATCGACGCAAGTCTTGCTGATAAATGGTCGATCGGATCATAGCTATTTCTCTTTCTTCTTCCAGGAGGTCGACCGCGTCTTTCCGGGCTTGTTCTGCTTCATCTTCGGTATAAAGCTCGACTCGGGGTGCATTGTGAAGTAGATCACTCGGCAGGACTGCTTCCGCTCCGTAAACCAGAAAGAACGGAGTTCTTCCAGTCGACCGATTCGGGGTGGTCCTCAATCCCCACAGAACTAACGGAAGCTAGTCGACCCAAGCGCCTGCTGCGTGCTTGAGATCACGCATTAGCCGAGGCTTTAGTCCTTTGAGAATCAGACCATTTGCCCTTTCTGCTTGTCCATTCGACTAGGGGTGGGCGACCGATGCGTAGTCGACTCGTGTGCCTTGAGAGGCACAAAAAGCTCTGAACTTGTCTGAATCAAAGTTTGACCCATTGTCGGTGATGATGCTATGCGGGACTCCATATCTGAATGTTAACTCTCTGACGAAACTGATAACAGTGCAAGCATCAAGATTCTTGATAGGCTTAGCTTCAATCCATTTGGTAAACTTGTCGACTGCCACAAGCACATGTGTGAAACCGCTCCTGCCTGTTCTCAATGGGCCAACCATGTCCAGTCCCCAAACAGCAAAGGGCCAGACGAGTGGAATGTTCTTCAGGGCTGATGCAGGCTTGTGCGACATGTTGGAGTAGAACTGGCACCCTTCACACTTGTCGACTATCTCTTTTGCCATTTCATTCGCCCTTGGCCAGTAAAATCCCGCTCGGTATGCTTTAGCCACAATGGTCCGAGAGGACGCATGATGACCACAGGTCCCCGAGTGGATATCATCAAGGATTATCTGACCTTCTTCTGGTGTTATACACTTCTGACCGACTCCAGTCGCGCTTTCTCTATACAACTGTCCCTTTATGACTGTAAAGGCCTTGGATCGACGGACGATCTGTCGAGCCTCTTCTTCGTCCTCCGGGAGTTCCTTTCTCAGGATATACGCGATGTACGGTATCGTCCAGTCGGGGGTGATTGCCAAAACTTCCATGATTAGGTCGACCACTGCCGGAATTTCAACTTCAGTCGGATCTGTGGCACTCTTTGGCTGCGGGGCTTCATCTGTAAAAGGATCTTCTTGGACTGATGGCGAGTGGATGTGTTCCAAAAACACATTGCTGCGGATGGCTTCTCTCTTGGAGCCTATCTTTGCCAAATCATCAGTCGCTTGATCTTTCAGTCGGGGGATGTGATGAAGCTCTAACCCCTCGAATTTCTTCTCTAACTTTCTCACTGCATTGCAATATCCAGCCATACCTGGACTTCTGACGTCCCACTCTTTCATCACCTGATTAACCACCAAATCTGAGTTCCATAGACCATGAGGCGACGGACGCCCAGTGAAATGGCCATGCACAACCCATACAAAAGTGCTTCATATTCTGCTTCGTTATTGGAGGAATTGAAGTGAATCTGGAGAACATATCTGAGCTTATCTCCTCGGGGGGAAACCAATACTACCCCAGCACCGGAACCATTCAGCATCTTAGATCCATCGAAGAACATGGTCCAGTGCTCTGAGTGAACTTGAGTCGGAAGTTGCTGTTCGATCCACTCGGCGATGAAATCTGCAATTGCTTGGGACTTGATAGCTTTCTTTGCCTCAAAATTGATATCTAGGGGAAGAAGTTCAATCGCCCATTTGGCCACTCGACCAGTTGCATCTCTGTTGTGCAAAATCTCTGATAGTGGAGCGTCGCTGACGACTGTAATGGAATGATCAGAGAAGTAATGTGCAACCTTCTTCGTGGTCATATAAATCCCATATACAAGCTTCTGTTAATGAGGATATCTTTGCTTTGAAGGAGTCAAAACATCAGAAACATAATATACTGGGCGCTGAACTTTGAAGGCCTTTCCTTCTTCTTCCCGCTCGACCGTAAGTACTGTACTGACAACTTGTCCTGTGGCTGCAATGTAAATCAGCAAAGGCTCCTTGCTGATTGGGGCAGAAAGCACCGACTGGGTGGAGAGCAGAGCTTTGAGCTCTGTAAACGCTGCATCAGCTTCTGGAGTCCACTCGAACTTGTCGGACTTCTTCATCAGTCGGTAAAGAGGCAATGCCTTTTCACCAAGGCGAGAGATGAATCGACTTAAAGCGGCCAAGCATCCTGTAAGCTTCTGGACGTCATGCACACGCACAGGACATTTCATCCGAAGTATAGTACCAATTTTTTCAGGATTGGCGTCGATTCCCCGTTCGGAAACGAGAAAACCGAGTAACTTCCCACCTGGAACTCCGAATGTTCACTTTGACGAATTGAGCTTGATATCATACCTCCTGAGGTTGGCAAAGGTTTCAGCAAGCTCAGTAAGCAGGTCGGAACCCTTCCGTGACTTGACCACAATATCATCCATGTATGCCTCCACATTCCGACTGATTTGAGTGAGCAAACACTTATGAATCATCCTCATGAATGTGGCTCCGGCATTCTTGAGGCCAAACGGCATGGTGACATAACAGAAGCACCCGAATGGAGTGATGAAAGATGTTTTGATCTCGTCGGGCCCGTACAGACGGATCTGATGGTACCCGGAATAGGCGTCTAGAAAAGACAAACGCTCACATCCCGCAGTCGAGTGGACTATCTGGTCGATGCGGGGGAGAGGAAAATGATCTTTCGAGCAGGCCCGATTGATATGCTTGAAATCAATGCACATGCGAAGTGAGTTGTCCTTCTTGGGGACCATGACAACATTGGCAAGCCACTCGGAGTGGTAAATTTCTCGGATGAACTCCGCTGCTAAGAGCCGAGCCACCTCCTCGCCAATGGCCTTCCTCTTCTGGACGTCGGACCGTCGAAGATGTTCTTTCACAGGTTTAAATTTTGGGTCGACTCATAGACGGTGCTCAGCCAGCCCCCTGGGAACTCCAGGCATGTCAGCAAGCTTCCATGCGAAGATGTCCCAGTTCTCATGGAGGAACTGGATGAGCGCTTCTTCCTATTTGGAGTCGACTGTCGTTGAGATGTGAGTCGGAGCAGCGTTTGGATCGGTCGGGTGAATGTGAACTGCCTTCATTTCACCAGACGACTGAAAAGCTGATTCTGAAGCAGGCTTCTTAGCTCGTAGCAACTCACTCAGATCTGCAGTCTTCTGATACTCTTGCAGCTCGACCACCGCCATCTGAGCATCAGCAATCTTTGAGCCTTTCTGAAAACACTCTTCTGCTTTCTTCCGATTGCCTGTAACAGTGATCACACCTTTAGGACCAGGCATCTTCAATTTGAGATACACATAACATGGTCGAGCCATGAAGCGTGCATAAGCTGGCCTGCCCAAAATAGCGTGATAAGCACTTTGGAAATCCACAACTTCGAATGTCAACTTTTCCATGCGGTAATTCTTGGAATCACCAAAAACCACATCAAGAGCAATTTGGCCGAGTGACTCGGGTTTCTTCCCAGGAATGACTCCATGGAAACTCATGTTACTGGTACTGAGCCTGGACATCGGAATGCCCATCCCTTTCAATGTTTCTGCATATAGTATGTTCAAACCGCTGCCTGCATCCATCAGGACTTTGGTCAGTCGAGTGCCTTCGACAACTGGGTCGACCACCAGAGCTTGCCTCCCAGGGGTGGCAATGTGCGTAGGGTGATTAGACTGGTCAAATGTGATGGCAGTCTGGGACCACTTTAGATAATTGGGTGTTGCCGGAGCAACCATATTTACCTCACGGTTAATAACCTTCAGTCGACTTTTGCTCCCAACATCAGCAAAAATCATCAGGGTGGAATTGACCTGGGGGTACCCATCGTCACTATCTTCCTTGTCCTCAACTTTGTCCGACTCCTTTTCCTTATCTTTGGATTGCTTGCCTTGAAACTGCTGGATCAGAAGCCAACACTGTTGAGTGGTATGCTTTAGGTAAATGAGTTTACCCTCTTCATCTTTCTTGGTGTGGATGTGACATGGTAGATCCAAAACACCATTTCCATCTTGGTCTTTAACTTTCTTGGGGTTCCAAGGTCCTTTGGGTTTTCCCTTAAATTTTCCCTGGGTTACGACCAGGGCTTCTCCAGGAGCGGCTGGCTCGGCTTTCCGCTTCTGTTGCCGACTGGAATTTCCTCTGGTTTCCTGGGCGACTGTTTTATGCTTGCCACTCCGGAGTCGATCCTCATCTTCACCATTAGCGTATTTGGTGGCAATCTCCATCATCTGATTCAGAGACATTTCTCCGGTTCGACCGAACTTCAGATTCAATTCTCTGTACTTAACGCCTTCTTTAAAGGCACAAACTGCTTGATGATCTGGTACATTTTCAACTGTGTGATGCAACGTGATCCACCTCTGGATGTAATCCCTCAGAGTTTCATTCGGTTTCTGCACGCAAGACCGCAATTCCGTAAGGCCTGCAGGTCGCTTGCATGTTCCTTCAAATGTGGTGACAAACACTCGGGAGAGATCCTCCCAAGTGTAAATGCTGCTGGGTGCTAACTGATTCAGCCATGCTCTGGCCGAGCCTTCTAACATGAGAGGCAGGTGCTTCATGGCTACCTCATCATTCCCACCGCAAATCTGGACAGCCACTCGGTAATCTTCGAGCCAAGTATCGGGCTTGGACTCACCGGTGAACTTACTAACTCCAGTCACCAACCTGAAGTTGGGAGGAATTACAGCGGCTCTGATGGCTCGACTGAAACACTCCGGCCCTGAAACATGTACTCTGCTACTGGTAGGCGCATCTCTGTCGTGGCCTTCTCGGTGAGCTCTATTCCTGTCGACCAAACCTTGAACGATAATGGATCTCGCATGATGAGGACATGACTACCTTGGATACGACCAAAAATATTGCATACATGCATATTTCTTAGGTGATTTCTAATGCAAACTATTCAATAATCTATTTATGTTATCCAGAACAAAAATACTTCACACACTTTTGTGTTTTGTCTAATTGTAGGTGTATGGGACATTTGTACAATCCACATATGAAGATAAGGGAAAAGGAGAAGTTTAGGTTGTGTTCAGAAAGTCCTCTCACGTCACATTTGGGCCAAGAGAAGATAGAGTCCAAGTCTCTCACGTTCTGGATTCAGATTCGGACTGCACAGACATACCTGACTCAAAACGCCAACAACTTTTTCATACGGACTCCGAATTGGGTGATTCTTTTTTTGTTGGAAACTAGATTTCGTGATCTTTCCAACCCAATTGGATTCACCTTCAAATTCGTCCGAAGCGTTGAGTTACGGACGAAACAATCTGACGTTGCAGCAGAATCCGAGTCAAACTACAAGCCCAAAGGTGTTGCATCACCTCCACTTGGGCCCATGAGCCTTATACGACCTAGGGTTAGTTTTAGGCTGCCTTGGGACGTCCTCCCACCTCCTTGGCCGCCACCCCTTGCTCCTATATAAGTAGATCCATCTAGTAGCTTTTTTCTTGGGATTTGTTTAGTTAAAAGTTAGCCATTGCAACTTCGTGTACTTCGTTTGTGTCCAACGACCAGACCAAGACCGCTTCCGGATCCCCACCATTATCAATACCTCATATATATTTGCAATATTCAGATTGCTTTATCATATTCTTGCTCGTTCTTCGATTGCTTGCAGGAATAGACCTTCGTGGTCAGGCTGACCGTGCTTCCAGCATCGTCAGTAACCTCAGGAGATTGGTTTAGCGATTGCTAAGGCGCAACGTCATGCACGTTTGTAGTCGGATCGTCAAAGTCGTCTCCACCAAATCGATAGTTATCATCTCATCGAAAGATCGGGACCCTCGTCTCTATCAAGTGGTATCAGTTTTCAGGTTGCTCGGTGAGAATTTCCAGTTTTCCTAAATTAGATTTATTTTCTTACCTATTGTCCAAGAAAAAGCCACAAAAAAGAGTTAGATCTATTCATCCTTGGTCCAAGCCAGTCTGAGCCTTTGCAATTTTCTTTTCATTGCTTGCATAGTTGAACTATCGGTTGCTTCGTCGTGTCGAGTTGCTGGTCTTAGTGTCTAGTTCGTTTAGAGTTTCGAGTTCTGTTCACATTAGTCACGCCACCGCTGCATCATTATCTCTTCCGCTGTCCACCACCCATCCATCAATTTCCACCACGTGCTACCCACCATTCATTGTCATAATAATAGTTGAGATCGTTCACATCTTCACTTGATCCAATTTGCATCTTATCTAGTTTGTTTTGGAAAGAGGGAGAAAAAAAGAGAGAAAAAAAACGAGAGAAAAAAAAGGAGAAAAAAAAGTCAGAGAAAAAAAAGGAGAGAAAGAAAAAAAAGTGTGAGGAAAAAAAGAGAGAAGAAAAAAAACAAAAAAATCGGCACAAACTTTTTCAGAGGAAAGTTGGAGACAAAGTTGTTGATATATCCTGCTTGGCTGTTGTTTCACCTCATTATCTTTACTGCCGTTGTGATCTTCACTTATATCTTGCTGTCCAGAGCTACTTAGTATCCTTCATTGATGCTAGTTGTGCTACGACGTGACCTCATTAGTGTTCTAGGCTCGCGTCTCTAGTTCGGTCTAGCCTAGGACCAGCACAGTACCGTCGTTGAGCGTTTATTCAACATTGCATCTCTGAATTGATTATTGCTAATCTTTTGCTACCATATATAGCCAACCTAGCTCCACATATTTCTACACCGTGTATACGTACGTTCCCCTGGCAATCGCTTTACACAATCTTCAGAGTTATTTGACACCGCTGGTTGCCTGTCACCACCTGCTGCTTGGTAAGAACTTGTAAGATATTGATATTTGCTTTACTGTGAGCGCTTTACCACCACACCCTAGTAACACCCTAGTAGTTCATAGGAACTTATTCTTGAATTTTGTCTCTTGTTTCTACTAATCATGACAGGTTCCGAAGATAGAAGTTCTTGGACGACGGACACATCTTCACCATCACGAGAGTTGGGACAACACACACAAGCACATGGTCAGGTTATCTTTTTACCGTCATTTGAGGGTAGATTTAATCCTACTACTTATCTAGCTTGGGAGCTTGAAGTAGAACAAGTTTTTAGTCACCATGACTTTTCTGAACCGAACAGCCACTAGAGCAGCCACTAGAGCATTTACTGATTTTGCTTCTGTTTGGTGGAGTGTACATTGTAAGAAAAACATTGATAACCAACCCACAACTTGGAAAGTTTTGAAAGCTGTAATGAGACAACAATTTTTCCCTCCTTATTATCGTCGTGAATTGCTTCGCAAATTTGAACAATTTAAACAAGGCAACAACACTATTCATGCTTACTACCAAGAGTTCAAATCTTATATGCATCATTGTGACATAGAAGAATCTGAGGATGATACAATGAATAGATTTTTTGGTGGTTTGAACCATGATATTCAGGCAAGATTTCAGTATATTCCTCGTTGCATTACTGGTATGTATGTCCGTGCTTGTACCTTTGAGAGACAAATACAGGAGGATGCATTGGGTGACTACAACAACTACTATTCCAGTTCATGCTCACCACCGCCGGTTGGTTACTCCACTATTGCACCTACTAGAGCAGCCCCACCTCGGATTGTGAGCGCGATATCATCTCAAGAGTATGGTACATTGTCAACGTCCCTACCTACATCAGCTACATCTCTGCGAGGTAACAGTAAAGGTCTTGATGATATAACTTCACATGAGAATGAAGCATGCCTAGTTAACTTGAATGCATCATGTGTTGAGTTACCTGTTGATTTGAGCACACCACCTATTTTAGAGACTCTTGTTACTGTCATGAATGCGTCATGTGATCAAACAACTGAAATATCAACAATTTTGAGTGCACCCATTGAATTAACTATTGATGCAAAAGAACCAATGTTTAATCATTTTGATATGACCTCTAATCTTGATGATGATTCTGTGTCCAATGACATATTGCATGTTTGCTTATTTAAGCATGTTATAGCATGTAAATTTTATGCAAGTAAGGTTTATTCATCGAAGTTAGGATGGTTTAATGATGAACATTGCCAATCTTTTGAAGTGAATAAGAGCTTCACTTATATGTGCAAACTGAGTTGCAATATTTTCATGCCTTCTACTTCTTGTGATAATTTTTTGGCTGTAGATTTTATGAACAATGAAAGTTACTCATGTATACATGTGACATATGTGCAAAAATCAAAGAAAGTTAAACTGGATGACATATACATATACCACATGTACACCTTGTCTCTTTTGTTAGCCACATTTCAGATTAAGCAACGCCGAGGACGGCTTTGTTTTCAAAAAGGGGAGGATGATGAGGACATGACTACCTTGGATACGACCAAAAATATTGCATACATGCATATTTGTTAGGTGATTTCTAATGCAAACTATTCAATAATCTATTTATGTTATCCATAACAAAAATACTTCACACACTTTTGTGTTTTGTCTAATTGTAGGTGTATGGGACATTTGTACAATCCACATATGAAGATAAGGGAAAAGGAGAAGTTTAGGTTGTGTTCAGAAAGTCCTCTCACGTCACTTTTGGGCCAAGAGAAGATAGAGTCCAAGTCTCTCACGTTCTGGATTCAGATTCGGACTGCACAGACATACCTGACTCAAAACGCCAACAACTTTTTCATACGGACTCCGAATTGGGTGATTCTTTTTTTGTTGGAAACTAGATTTCGTGATCTTTCCAACCCAATTGGATTCACCTTCAAATTCGTCCGAAGCGTTGAGTTACGAACGAAACAATCTGACGTTGCAGCAGAATCCGAGTCAAACTACAAGCCCAAAGGTGTTGCATCACCTCCACTTGGGCCCATGAGCCTTGTACGACCTAGGGTTAGTTTTAGGCTGCCTTGGGACGTCCTCCCACCTCCTTGGCCGCCACCCCTTGCTCCTATATAAGTAGATCCATCTAGTAGCTTTTTCCTTGGGATTTGTTTAGTTAAAAGTTAGCCATTGCAACTTCGTGTACTTCGTTTGTGTCCAACGACCAGACCAAGACCGCTTCCGGATCCCCACCATTATCAATACCTCATATATATTTGCAATATTCAGATTGCTTTATCATATTCTTGCTCGTTCTTCGATTGCTTGCAGGAATAGACCTTCGTGGTCAGGTTGACCGTGCTTCCAGCATCGTCAGTAACCTCAGGAGATTGGTTTAGCGATTGCTAAGGCGCAACGTCATGCACGTTTGTAGTCGGATCGTCAAAGTCATCTCCACCAAATCGATAGTTATCATCTCATCGAAAGATCGGGACCCTCGTCTCTATCATCGCATCAAAGCCTGGTTCCCTGGGGTCGACTGGAATTCTCTGCCCAACGCTATGAGGGCGTCTGTCATCCTGCTGTTGAGGCACATATGATCCACTCCTCGGGGGAGGGGTTGGCACTCGACGTCGATCATCACGATCGAATCGGTGATCATGCTGCTCATTCCTTCTGTACTGATCGCGCCGGTCTCCACGTCCCTCACGCCTCGGAGGCGATCTTGGGCTGTGAGCCGACTAGACTGTATCCGCTGCAACGGATCGACTGTGGATCCTGTTCCGTGACTGAGAAACAGCGGAATTTTGGTCTCCCGCTGCCCGAAGCAATGCTCCGATTTGCAACAAGCCTCTGCCAGCCTCTGACTGGGAGGGCTGAATCGACTCTGTTATGCGGGCCACAGCCGCCAAATTCTGAATCGGAGTACGATATACCTCCGGGGGCGGAAAGAGTTGACGTCGACTGGATTCTAGAGCCTGTTGACGCGCTCGCTCGTCGAGTATTCGCTGGAGAATCTCTAGTCGAGTGCGCTCGGCCAAGTTAGCCAAGCGCGCGTCCTCCAAGGCTCAGGCCTCGGGGGTTTCTCCAACGATAGGAGTGTGGAGTGCATCCATGTTCTGGCGGCGAAGCTCCTCCCGCTGCAATGACGTGAGAGGCTCGGGGAGATATTCCTCATGAGGACGCGACGGGTCGCCCCCATCTATGCCTCCGTCAGCGCGGGGGAAACCAGGAGGACTGTGTGGCCCATCGATCACCAGAACCTCTTCAGCTGGGTCACTGCTGTCGCATTCAGATGCGGTCTCTGTGGAGCCAGTCGACAGGTCAAACAGGCCGTAGAGGGATTCGTCAGGCTCGATTGCCGTGACTTGTGGGGTGGCCGACTGGCGGGCCACCGCATGCCTCACCCACCTCTGAAGCCTCGACCGACCGGAGCGCTTGCGCCGGCGAGAAACAGGGCGGGGAAATGCCACAGGAGCCGACCGATACTGGGTCGACGGCTGCCGCAGGAGGACGCCACGGACGCATGCGCGAAAGTGCATCGTCCCACGGACGGGGAGCGCGTCGACGTCGAGTGGAGCCTCCTGAAGCCAAGCGGAGTCGTCGGCGATGAACGTGAGCGCGCCGAGACGGATCTCGCGGCCCTCCACCAAAGCTCCGCCCGAAACCATGATCAAAGAGATCGGAAAAAATCGCAACTTCTCCAACTAGGCGCTAAGACTCCTAGGCCCATGGTGGGCACCAACTATCGTGGTTCTAACTCTGACAGTGATGTAGGGGGGGGGTATGTATGGAGAGGCTAGATCTTAGCTATGGAGGAGTTGTAAGCACACGAGGATTACGAGTTCAGGCCCTTCTCGGAGGAAGTAACAGCCCTACGTCTCGGTGCCCGGAGGCGGTCGACTGAATTATGTGTGTATGAATAACAGGGGTGCGAACCCTTGATACTAAGGAGGGGGTGGCTTATATAGAGTTTGCCAGGCCCCTCCAGCCCTCAGTAATGCAGGGTTTAAAGTACATTAAGACTGGGGGTTACTGGTAACGCCCCTAATAAAGTGCCATGATGACCATAAAAGCTACTTAATGACCGACCGTTTGCGTGCAGGGTGACTTTAGATCTCCTGGCAGTCGAGTGGTTGGATCTTGGTCGAGTGATTGCTTCGTGGTCAAATGTCTTGAATCCGCCGAGTGGGATACCTCCAAGTCGATTGAAAGGTGACTTCTTCTAGGGATGTCCTTGGGTAGGGTACTTAGGACAGGCCCGTGCCCCTACCCTAGGTACATAGCTTCATCATGTCTCTCCCCTCTCGGTTTTGCTCCCCTTTCTGCTCTACATCCTCGGGTCCCGGCCCTCGAGCGAGTCTCAGCCGTCGCTGGTATGCCAGGTCGCGATGCCGTGGTCAAGGCCAGAGGGTGAGGGCTGGAGAGCCAGTAGGAGCCCTGAGTCGCGATGCTCAGGCAGCCCCCCTTTAACGTGCAAGCGGTTCGCACGGACGAGAGCGAAGGAGACACCGCAAGGGCCTCGCCTGATGCAGCTCCTTCGGGAGGTCCTGCAGGTCCATCATAGAAAAAGCAAAGGGTTTCCATGACAATTGACAGTCAGCCATGGGTTGCTTCCGAGGGGTAGTGAGGCACTGAAGGCTTGACGAGGTGACGCTATGCGGGGCTGTCGCGGCCAGAGCTCAGCCATACAGGTTTGTCGGCATTGCAGGGATGGACCCATGCGCAAGTGTCGTGCCGTTTGGGAGCAGCTTCGTTAGTTGGCGTCAGCCGGGCAGGCAACTGGGTAAAACACATTAGCCGCGAAGGAGTGGATTCGTTCAAATAGATGCTTGGAATGCGGAGATCATTGGGTCAGGCCCGAGCGACTTGGGGGTGATGCAGCCCGAGGGGCGCCCCCAACAAGGTAAGCTAACAACATGGAATAAAATGGATACACGCCGCAGGGACGGACCCACGTGGCCTGGGAATAATGCAGCCCTGGGGACACTCCCAGTTAGAAGTAAAACTCGAAAGATGTCACCTGATGACACTGAAGACGAAGGGGTGTTGGTGTAGCAGACTCGGTGGGCTGCGGAAGCCGATCCTCATGAGCCCCCAGGCCCAGGAGCCTCGGGAGGCTCCGAAGGCGCTGGCGGCTCCTCGCGGGCCATCTCCGTCTCCTCCAGGGCTGCGGAACGCCTGGCCTCTCATGCCTCCGTGATGCCCCTCATGAGGCGCTGGTACATGTCAGCCGCGCTTGGCAAACCGTAAGGCATGCGAACGTAGCTGTGGGGTGGACCTCCGCAACGCCCCACTCGCGAGGGCCATAGGCGCTCCAGGGAGGCGACTTGGTTGAGCCCTGGTACATTGATGCAGACGTGCAGCCCGCCATCCTCGCCTGGATGGGGGGCCACTGCTGGTAGGCGACGGCTGCCTCTCATGTCTCTTGACTCCTGTCGCTCCTGAATGGCCTTGCTGACGAACTCCTGAGGGTCTGGATCCCCTTGCCTTGCTCCTTCTTGAGGGAAACGTGCTTCAAAAAACGCCTCCATGTGGTGCCCAAGCGCCTCCCTCGTGACCCTAGCCAGGTCGGTGGCCCTCTAGGGGAGAGCCCCCGAGCCCTGCCTAAGGAGGGCGCCGGGCGCGCTTTCCTATGCGATGGAGGGAGGTTCCCCTAGGCAGGCGCGGGCCCAGAGGGGCCTACCTCCTGAGGGGCCGGGCCGGATGATGTCTTCTTCTTCTTGGGGGCGGCCTCGGGAAGCCTCCTGCTTCCGCGATCCGGGTCTTCCAGTGATGCGGCCTGAAAGGCTCGTTCCAGGGAACACACCGCGTCCTTCTCTTCACACGGCACCGTGATGACTCCGCCGCTTCCTGGCATCTTGAGGACGTTGTAGCCGTGGTGAGTTACGGCCATGAACTTGGCCAACGCTGGGTACCCAAGGATGGCGTTGTACGGTAGGCGAATGTGGGCGACGTCGAAGTCGATGAGCTCGGTGCGGTAGTTGTCGCGTGCCCCGAAGGTGACAGGGAGGCGGACCTGCCCAATCAGGACCATGGAGCCGTCGGTGATACCGGAGAAAGGCTTGGTTGGCTGAAGCTGGCTGTAGGGCACTTGGAGGTTGTTGAACGTCTCCACGGACAGGACGTTGAGCCCTGCCCCTCCATCGATGAGGGTCTTGGTGACCACCACGTTGCTGATGATTGGGGAACAAAGCATCGGGAGGACTCCGGCTGTAGCCGCACACTTGAGCTGATCTGCTGAGCTGAATGTGATGGCGCACGCCGACCACCTGAGGGGGCGCGTAGCTTCGAGCCCGGGGAGGACTGCGTTCACTTCGCGGGCGAACTGCTTGAAGATGCGTTGAGAGGCTGGGGCTTGAGCCCCGCCCAGGATGCAGGCGATCGCGCGCGGCTCCTGGAAACCCCCAGCCTCCTCGTCCTGGTGGCGGTCCTCGTATCTCCTTGGCTGCAGCGGCAGCGGTGGGAGGCCTGCGTTGCCTTGCGGGTGATCCTCATGAGGCTGATCCCTCCAGTCTCCCTCGCGAGGTTGATCCCTCCATCCTCTCTCGCGAGGCGGGTCTTGCCAGCGATCCTCGCGAGGTTGGTCGCGCCACCCTTGGCGCGGGCCACGGTCTTCCCAGCGTCCTGCGTTCCTTCCTCCTCCTCGACCGTAGCCCCGGTCACCGCGGTCGGGGCGACGGCCGATCCTTCCTTCTCGCACGGTTTGGAGTTCTTGACATTCGTTGGTGTTGTGGTGTGGAGGTCGTGGTACACACAGTACCGGCTGCCCTTGGAAGGTTCGGGCTGATCTCTGCCCCGCTTGGTGTCTGGTTCTGCCGCGAGCACGACAGCCCCCTTGCGCTTCACATCCTTGGCCTTGGGCTTCTTCTCCTCTGGGTCTGCGGCAGGCAGCTCGAGGAGGGAGACACGCCCTTCCTCAGCCCTGGCGCACTTGTTCGCCAAGTTGAACAGCTCCAAGGAAGTGCATAGGTCTTCATGCATCGCCAGCTCCTCCTTCATCTTGACGTCGCGCACGCCGTCGGAGAAGGCCGAGATGATGGCCTCCTCAGTCACCTTGGGAATCTTGAGGCGTGCGTTGTTGAAGCGCTGGATGTACTTCTGCAGGGTTTCCCCAGGCTGTTGCTTGATGCAGCACATGTCACTCACGGCGGGTGGCCGGTCGCGAGTGCCTTGGAAGTTGGCGATGAAGCGGGTGCGCATCTCATCCCAGGAGGAGATTGTGCCTGGAGCCAGGTTCAGGAGCCAGGTGCGGGCCTCATCCTTGAGTGCCATGGGGAACCAGTTCGCCATGACCTTCTCGTCTCCGTTGGCAGCTTCGATGCCCAGCTCGTAGAGCTGGAGGAACTCCGCAGGGTCGGCCGTGCCGTCGTAGCGAGGAGGCAGGTCTGGCTTGAACTTGCCGGGCCACGCGACGCTGCGTAGTTCGGTGGTGTAGGCGCGGCAGCCTGCTGTGGCCACGGGAGGCCTTGGGTGACGGAGAGCCTGGTCTTGCATCTCCCCACGCGCAGCAGCTGGGAGCAGCACGGGGTCTTGACGCGCGGGAGCAGGAGCATGGTCGCGACGTGCTGGAGCAGGGAGCGCCCGGGTAGCTTCTTGCGGGCGAGGGACTTCTTGGCAGCTCTGTTCTTGCCGCGCTGGCACCGGGCGGAGCGGGTTCCGCCCAGGGGCCACGCGCCTTGGATCCATGGCGTCTTCTTGAGGAGGAGGCGCCCGGGGCGCCGCCGGAGCCTCATCGCCCGCGCGGGGCGGGGTGCGGTGCAGCGGAACGAACGGCGCAGGAGAGCCCCCTGCGGCACGGACGAGCTTGGCGACGCGGTCGAGCCATTCTTCATAGACGTCGTCGACGGGACGGTAGCACGGGAGCTCATTTGCCGCGATGAGTGCAGCCCGAGCCTCCATGGGCACGCGAAGCGCGCGGGACGAAGAACCAGCTGGGGTGAGCGAGGGAGTTGCGGTGCGGCCGTCTCGCTGCACAGACGGATGCTGGGACGATGCTTGCCGATCGTCCCCCGCCGGGCCAGTGGCGGCGTTGACGGCAGGTGACGGGGAACGGCGTGGATGCCCGCCGACAGGGGCCATCTGGGCGACGGGGGAAGCGAGTGCGGCCCGACGCTCGATGCGGGCCCGACGAGCGTCAGACATGGGCGAGATGGTCGGAGGAGAACGGGGTGGTGGAAGACGAATTCCGGCGCACCCCTACCTGGCGCGCCAAATGTCGGATTTCTTCCGGCAGACCCTTGAGGTTCGAACACTGGGGTGCGCGCGGAGATTTCGCCTCCTACCTACCTGCACCCCTCCACCATGCTAGGATCTAAAACTATGGAAAGAACAACACAAGAGACACAGGGTTTATACTGGTTCGGGCCACCGTTGTGGTGTACCCTACTCCAGTGTGTGGTGTGGTGGATTGCCTCTTGGGCTGATGATGATGAACAATACAAGGAAGAACAGCCTCATGAGGGTCTGTTCTTGGCTAGGGAGATGAACTGCTCGGAGGAGTTCAGTCACCTTCTCTCTCTCTCTCTCTCTGCCTCCAGCAAAAACCGACCGAACCCCCTCCCTATGTGGGTGGCTGGTCCTATTTATAGAGGCCCTGGTCCTCTTCCCAAATATCGAGCGGGAGCCAACAATGGCAGGCTAATTTGAAGGGGGACATCAAGTATCAGCTATCCTCACAAAAGTAGTCTTCGCCTGCGCAAAGCTCTGGTGATGACGCCGTCTTGGGCTCCACGATGACCTCCGTCTCGTAGTCCTCCTGGTCTTGGTCTCGTTGCACCGAAGTGGCAACCTTTGCCTGATGCCTCAGTACTCCGCGGCTGCGCTTGCCCCCTTTGCACCAAAGAGGAAAGGAGGACACTGCGTGGGCTGGCACCCGGCTGGCGCCCTGAGTCATCATGGCTTGCGTCACGGGCACCTCGTGAGGTACCCCGCCTTGATCTCTCCGCCTCCTCGTGAGCCAGCCTGACGAGGCCGTGCCTGAGGAAGCTCCACATCGTCCGCCCCACGAGGCTTGGCCCCTCCGACGGTCTTGGGTTTGTGTTGGTGAAGATGGGCCGTGCTGGGCCCCCTTTGAGCCACGCCGCAGGCCGCAGG
The DNA here is from genome assembly GCF_003073215.2 of Triticum urartu. Taxonomy (NCBI): domain Eukaryota; kingdom Viridiplantae; phylum Streptophyta; class Magnoliopsida; order Poales; family Poaceae; genus Triticum; species Triticum urartu. The sequence continues at coordinate 292,546,181 of NC_053025.1, read as the reverse complement.
CAGGCAAGTCTGGGGACCCCCGTTCCCAGAACACCGACAGCATGGGTTCAAGTTGTTAGTGAAGATTTCCGCTGCAATGATACACTCAAGACTTGACCATAATGGTCCTACTTGTGTAAAACGGTATGTATGGATGTAAGACTCTTGTTATTCAGCTTCTGTGTGTTCAGTGAGCATTGATCTCTGGGATCACTGTACACGTGCATTCGGTGATCTCGACTTATGAGTCGGGGTCCCCACAGAGCTGGTATCAGAGCCATCCTGACTGTAGGAAGCCTTAGTTAGCATGGTCGTTAGTTAGGGTAAAACTATTTCCAAAACTACTACTAGTTTTCAAAACTATCTATACTTCTCTTCCCTTCTCAGTTTTTCAAAAACTAAGGTATACTTTCCTTATTGATCTCTTCCCCTTTGAAACCTTTGGTCGCTAGAACCCTTATGCCCCTGACCACTGGATTCCTTGTAATCCTTGTGGATAATCTAGAAGGAAGATGCCTTGCCAGACATTCACCCACATCTCCTGAACACAAGATTGGCGACATCACAACAAGACGATACCAGCAAAAGATACATCCTCGAGGAATGAGGACATGAAGACCCATAAGATGGTGACACCCTTGACATTGCTCCAAGATGATGCGACCTTAGCCTATGATGATCAGAGCATAGGAAATGCAAGATCATGATGTACATCGCTAATAGAGCAACCATGTCCTTACCGTTGTTGTATCGACAACCACCGGTGGATGAGAACCTCGCCATTTGGTCCGCCTCACTATAGTGAGCAGGAAAATGGTTCTCTTCATCCCCCGCTCTTGGTGTCAATGTTGTCATCAACATAACCGACATGTTGGACCTCTACTATGCCTTGTTAATGTCATTGCATAAAGGATTACCTACTTGGTACCATCGACGCCTTAGAAGACAAAAAGGGATCGTCATAATTAAGAAGACAATAGAAGACCGAGTCAATGCCAGCTACGAAGAGCCACCTTCACCCCATCACTTCAACAGGCGAGAAGTTGTTGAAGACTCTTCAGGCTCAACCCAGATCGTTTCATCAAACAACTACAAGAGACGTAGCAACACCTGAGGAAAACTCAGAAGACTGCACGAGGCACAAGGCACGACTACTGAGTCCAAGAACCCGTAGGGTAGGATGAGTCGTGTTCCCCCTATGCGCAGTCGAGTCCGTATGATGGTTCAAATAGAACCATGATTGTGTGTTGCTTGTTTTTATTTGTTTGTGTTTTAAGATAGGTCGCAACTTTTGTCCTAGGCAACAAGTACGCGACTATATCACCTTCCTTACCTTGTTTCTTTGGTTGGCCCTTTCGGCACTTCTTTGTTTGCACTTGCACTATAGAACCCCCTTTAGGCACTCCCCTCCTCCATGCTACCTTTCCCTCTCATCTCTCTCCTCAATTGAAGACCGGCAACACCAAGGATTCTGCCTCAGCAACCAACTAGCAATGAAGACTTCTGCTACAATCTCCACGACCAAGAGAAACCCTGTAGAATTATGTTTAACCCTCCAGATTAGAAACCCATCCCTAGACCCTTCGAGACTTCACGAGATACCCCAGCTCAAGTCCTTAACCATGTGCTCAACCCATAGAAATTGCAAGCGGACCAGTTAAGCCTCTATAAACTTGCACATCACTGGGTTCATTATGGAACTAGTGGACATAGTGAACGAGCACATTGTCATCCTAAGATAGCATCAAAACTGACGATGCCACAGGAGGAACCAAATTGAGGATATAGGAATAGAGGACAGATGACTTGACGAGTTTATATTAAAGACCTTGAGGAATTATCTGAGACTGTTCGGTGGATCATAAGGCTTTCATATTGGTAGATGAACTTGGAGGGATCGTGTTAATAGAGTAGCGTAACTTTCATCACCCTGGAGTAAACTGGAACTTTGTAGGACAATTATGATTGCAAGCTAAAATTCTCGGAAGTATAAGGATTTGACTTAGCCAAGGGGACATTCGTAGAAGATAGTTGGCATTACAGTATTGACTTGGGGGAGACATATAGAAATTCTCGTTGGACATGAGATTTGGATTTAAGTAGGTGATCCTAGTTGAGTATAGGTGTTGAGTAAGCCTACATGGTTCGGAGTAAATTGGATTTAGACTGAAGATCTCGATCATGATCCCATGTTTCTCGGTGGACGATAAACTAGGAGATTGGATTAATTGTCGGGGTTTATTTAGGGATCTATATGAGCTTGACCTTGGAGTTTACTTGACCATGACAATGGAAATTGGTGAACTGACTATAGTATAGATAACCCTTTTAAAGTATTTGAGGATTATAGGACATTAGAAGATCATGTGGAACACCATAAACATTGGATTCGTAGAATTAAATGGATTATGTAGTGATTGATGGAAGCTAATGGGCTGTTGGAGTTGATTCATAGGAAGGAAACAAGATCTTGGAGTGGCTTACGACGTGTTTCCTTAGGATAAGAGGTGCTTTATCTTAGACCTTGGAAGAATAGGATGAGCACTTGGATTGTCCTGGTTTATTCCAGCTTGGAAGCTTCTATGCTCTACCCATGGATTTTTAGGGGTAGCCACACATATGAGTTTGGGGATCATAGACATATATGATTTTGTTAGACCTCCTCTTGGGAGTCATGAGGATATGAATAGCATGAGTGATGATTGGAGTTGACCTATACGAAATGATGCTTTCAGCGGTATAAGGTCATCTATTTGGAGGACTAGATAGAACAATTGGCATCTTAGGAATTATGCTCAAGGATAAACGTTCACTCGCACCCTAGAATCCTTGAAACCCTTAAGCCCTACCAAGCTACAGCATGGTCGGACCATGACCGCGGGTCTTGACTCTAGATCGAGAACACCTTGGACCATACTCAACCGTTACCACCACCAATGCCCCAGCCTACTTTATGTACCTCATGAACAATGTCTTCATGGAGTACTTGAACAAGTTGGTTGTCATCTTTATTTTGGTAACATACTTGTCTACCCGAAGACGGAAGAAGAATCACTAAGCTGGTCAAGGAACATCTGAAGATCGCCATGTCCAGGAGGAAGAACTACACCAACCACCATCGTAAGAAGTAAACCTCTGCATCGAAGACCAGGCATATCTGCAAACCACTTCTCTCAAAGGAACCAAGCATTTCCATGTCAAAGGGAAGCTCACACCAAGATTCATCGGCCCTCTCCAAGATCACTGCAAGACGAAGAATAGACGGCTACCAGCTAGAGTTATCACCTGAGTCCCCCACTGTGCACAACGTTTTTCCACACGACACCACCACGGAAACGTTTCCAACTTTCTAACTAGCCCAGTCTCTCCAAGGACATCGACCACAAGCTATCGACCTCCAGCCCAATATGACCTACGCGAGAGACCCCAATTGCAACCTGGATCAAGCAGGACATCGCACACGAGGCCATGTCATCAATTATTTCAAGGGCCAATGAAGCACCACATGGAAGCAGAAACAATACGAGGACATGAGGACTACCGCAGATTTAAGTCTCGTATTCCTTTCCGCGCCTAGTCTGGGAATCTCGGGGATGAGATTCTTGTAAGGGGGGTAGGTCTGTCACACCCTGATTTTCATGCCACAACACTTAAGCTAATGAATCATGATAAAATGTGGTTTGACAAAAACTTTTGAGTGTTTTGGACCTTGCCTTGATTGGATTTTGTGTGTTGTTTGCAAGTGCTCTAAAAATCAAATAAATCCTCCAACTTCTATACTTCATCTCCTTGCTCCAAACTCTTGAACCAATGATCATGCCATGTGTATAGGACATAAAATAATTTCTTACAAAAATAATTTGGCCAAATAGTATTTTCAAAAATTAGTTTTCCAAAAACCCCTGAATTGAGGTTTGTACTGCAAGTACTTAATTTAGGGCAGTAAAAATCTTTCCAAAAATATATTTGACTCCTATTAGATATAGGACACCCGAAAAACACAAAAATATAATTTTAAAAGTTATTTTCCTATTTTACTTAAAGGCTTTTTCTTAAGTCCAGAAATGGTCTTTAATAGGTAAAAATTATTTTAATGCGTTAAAAAATATTTGGGAAAAACCTAGGGAAACTCAGTGGACATATATTGTCCATATATAAGAGTTTCAACACATGGTCATGTTCAAAATATTGGTCAAATCCCTCAAAAAACCCTTTCTGGATATTTCAAGATTTTGAAATATTTACAAAGGAAATGTTCCCCAAAAAATTCCAAGAAAATTCTAGCATGTCACATATGACATGTTTGATGATCTTGCCAAGTCTCATGTCATGGAGAATAGTATAACCTCATGAAACCCTCTCAAAACCACTTCTGTCCTTTTTGAAGTTTGAACAACTCTACACTGTCAAACATGTCCAAATGCTCTCAAACTTGGTTCACATCCTCAAATGGTGTAATAATGCATCTGTACCAAATGGAACAAGTTGGAGAGAATGTTATCTTGATCAAAGTGCCCCAAAACCCTCTCTGCCCAGAACCAAATTTGAACAAGTTTACATTGGCAACTTTCCCCTTTTGATCTCAAATTTTGTGGACATTTTCAGAATCTCAAATTATGACACTACACTAAGTGGTGCATCAAGGACAATAGATTTGCATGACTAAATCTTGAAAAGTCCATTTCTGCTAATTTCTAGGGTTTACAAAAGTTGCATTGGCAACTTTGTCCAAATGAGCTCAAAATTGGTGGAAGGCCCTAATTATATATGACATTTCACCCTGTGGAGTCTCATGGCAAATGGAAATCATCTGCTTTCCCAAAACACCATCAAACACCTTCTGGCAGAAATTTAAAATGCATGTTTTGGCAATTTCCACTAATCTCCCTGAGCTCAACTTTTTCCCACAGCCTCATCTGCTCCTCCTCTACCTCCTTCATGCTTGGCTTCCCAAGGATCAATGATTAAGGGGGCAGAGACCCAATTTTCCTCTCTGGACATCCACTTTCCCCTCCCTTTCTCATCTCTCTCCGCTCCTGGCAAATTCCAGAGCATCCAATGCCACTTTCCCATTGTTTACTCTCCCCTGCAGCTTCCATACACAAGTGGACGCATGAGTGCGCGTGGAAAAGCCGCGGATGCCGGCCAAAGATGCGCTCTGGAGCGCGAGGCAGAGCAGGCGACCGTTGATGCCGCGTCCCCCGACCACCTCGAGCCTCCCCCTTGCGCTAGTCGAGGTGCCTCGACGTCCGCAACACGCCACCGTGCAGGCCCCCTCGTCTCTCCCTCTCTCTCTCACCTCCTGCGGCGCGTGCCCAGAGCCGCCCGGCTCGGCCAATGCATGGCCTCGCATGCGCGAGAACCAGAGCCTTGCCCCGCTCCTCCTCTCTCTTCCTGGCGCCCCACTCCACTCCCACAGACGTCGTAGACAGCCCCTCGCCCTCTCTCCTGGCCTCCCGAGCCGTTGCCGCGGCCACCCGTGCGCCGCGTCCACGGTGAGCCATGGGTCGGCTACTTAAGGCCGCCCTCGAGCCCCCTCTCTACTCCTTTGGCCCTCTCTCCCTCCCGTGCATCCCCTGGACCAATCTGCACCTCCTCCCGTGCCCTCCAACCTCGTCCATGGCCGGAGCTGAGCCGCCGAACACCGCCTAAATTCTTGTCGTCCAGGCCCCCTCCTCCCCACCTATGGGTTACCTTGCATCTCTACTGCCCCGCGGAGCTCCCCCGCACTCCGGTTACTCCTCCAGACGGCCGGAGCGCCGTGCCCGCCATCGCCGTCGGCCACATCCGCCACGGACGGCGCTCTCCTTGACCAGGTCCTCAGCGGCATGCGCGCGACCAGTGGCTGGAAGTGCCTCTCTGCGCTGGTCACGCCAGTGGGCAGAACGTCGCCGGGGGCGCTCTGTAGCCCCGGCAATCGCCGGCGGGAGCCGCTCCTCCTCGCGTCCAGAGCGCGCGCGGGAGGTGGAAGACGACCTGCCGCTGGGGCCCGCACGACAGCGACCCAGCAGGCGGGCCCGTCCGTTTAAGTGGATACGGCTCCAGCGGATCCGCTACCCCCACGCGGAAGCGTACTCAGCGAGGGTGCCTTCGGCGTCACCCTGTCGTCCGCGTGGCCGAGCCGCTGGGCCGGCCTTGTGCTGCGGTGCTATGCTGCGCTCGGTGCGCGGTATAGGTATAACCCCCCCCACTTCCTTTGTCCTTTCCTTTTCCAGAAATTTGTAAAATCTCCCAAATATTCATATTAACTCCAAATTGAATGATTCAAATTTCTGGTGACTCCATAAATCATGATCTACCTGTTAGTGCAGCATGCACATTTTTCTAGAACCATTTTCCTCACACAAATTAAATAAAATCCCATTTTGCCCTTTCTGTGATAAACTTTAGAAAATCACAGAGGGCTCAAATTTGATCCAAATGCCATGATTCAAATTTCTAGATGCTCCTGAGTTTATAACTTAGGTCATGAACATTTTTATTAATACTTTCTGTGCCACACAATATAATGAGCCATCTCTTCATATTTGTCAACTTTGCAAATTCATAGGGAATTCATTTGAACTCCAAATCTAGTGAAACCAACTCCTAGATGCTTCTAAAATCATGATTTGTTAAATGTGAAGGAAATATGCCCTAGAGGCAATAATAATGTTATTATCTTATTTCCTTATATCATGATAAATGTTTATTATTCATGCTAGAATTGTATTATCCGGAAACATAATACTTGTGTGAATACATAGACAAACCAAACGTCACTAGTATGCCTCTACTTGACTAGCTCGTTAATCGAAGATGGTTATGTTTCCTAACCATAGACATGTGTTGTCATTTGATTAATGGGATCACATCATTAGGAGAATGATATGATTGACATGACCCATTCCATTAGCTTAGCACCTGATCGTTTAGTATGTTGCTATTGCTTTCTTCATGACTTATACATGTTCCTATGACTATGAGATTATGCAACTCCCGTTTGCCGGAGGAACACTTTGTGTGCTACCAAACATCACAACGTAACTGGGTGATTATAAAGGAGCTCTACAGGTGTCTCCAAAGGTACATGTTGGGTTGGCGTATTTCGAGATTAGGATTTGTCACTCCGATTGTCGGAGAGGTATCTCTGGACCCTCTCGGTAATGCACATCACATAAGCCATCCAAGCATTACAACTAATGAGTTAGCTGCAAGATGATGTATTACAAAACGAGTAAAGAGACTTGCCGGTAACGAGATTGAACTAGGTATTGAGATACCGACGATCGAATCTCGGGCAAGTAACATACCGATGACAAAGGGAACAGCGTACGTTGTTATGCGGTCTGACCGATAAAGATCTTCGTAGAATATGTGGGACACAATATGAGCATCCAAGTTCCGCTATTGGTTATTGATCAGAGACGTGTCTCGGTCATGTCTACATTGTTTTCGAACCCGTTTAAGGTTTTGATGACAGTTATATTATGAGTTTATGCATTTTGATGTACCGAAGTTTGTTCAGAGTCCCGCATGTGATCACGGACATGACGAGGAGTCTCAAAATGGTCGAGACATAAAGATTGATATATTGGAAGCCTATATTTGGATATCGGAAGTGTTCCGAGTGAAATCGAGATTTTACCGGAGTACCGGGTGGTTACCGGAACCCCCCGGGAGGTAAATGGGCCTTAGTGGGCTTTAGTGGAAGAGAGGAGAGGTGGCCAGGGCTGGGCCGCGCGCCCCTCCCCCCTAGTCCGAATAGGACAAGGAGAGGGGGGCGGCGCCCCCCTTCCTTCTCTCTCTCCTCTTTCCCCCTCCCGAATCCTATTCCAACTAGGAAAGGGGCGGAATCCTACTCTTGGGTGGAGTAGGACTCCTCCTGGCGCGCCCTCCTCCTGGCCGGCCGCACCTCCCCCTGCTCCTTTATATACGGGGGCAGGGGGCACCCCTAGACACACAAGTTGATCCAGGTGATCATATTCTTAGCCGTGTGCGGTGCCCCCTTCCACCATAATCCTCGATAATATTGTAGCGGTGCTTAGGCGAAGCCCTGCGACGGTAGTACATCAAGATCGTCACCACGCCGTCGTGCTAACGGAACTCTTCCCCGACACTTTGCTGGATCGGAGTCCGGGGATCGTCATCGAGCTGAACGTGTGCTAGAAGTCGGAGGTGCCGTAGTTTCGGTGCTTGATCGGTCGGGCCATGAAGACGTACGACTACATCAACCGCGTTATGCTAACGCTTCTGCTGTCGATCTACAAGGGTACGTAGATCACACTCTCCCCTCTCGTTGCTATGCATCACCATGATCTTGCGTGTGCGTAGGAAATTTTTTGAAATTACTACGTTCCCCAACAGTGGCATCCGAGCCTAGGTTTTATGTGTTGATGTTATTTGCACGAGTAGAACACAAGTGAGTTGTGGGCGATATAAGTCATACTGCTTACCAGCATGTCATACTTTGGTTCAGCGGTATTGTTGGACGAAGCGGCCCAGACCGACATTACACGTACGCTTACGCGAGACCGGTTCTCCCGACGTGCTTTGCACAAAGGTGGCTAGCGGGTGACAGTTTCTCCAACTTTAGTTGAACCAAGTGTGGCTACGCCCGATCCTTGCGAAGGTTAAAACAGCACCAACTTGACAAACTATCGTTGTGGTTTTGATGCATAGGTAAGATTGGTTCTTGCTTAAAGCCCGTAGCAGCCACGTAAAACTTGCAACAACAAAGTAGAGGACGTCTAACTTGTTTTTGCAGGGCATGTTGTGATGTGATATGGTCAAGACATGATGCTAAATTTTATTGTATGAGATGATCATGTTTTGTAACCGAGTTATCGGCAACTGGCAGGAGCCATATGGTTGTCGCTTTATTGTATGCAATACAACTGCGCTGTAATGCTTTACTTTATCACTAAACGGTAGCGATAGTCGTGGAAGCATAAGATTGGCGAGACGACAACAATACTACGATGGTGATCAAGGTGTTGCGCCGATGACGATGGTGATCACGATGGTGCTTCGAAGATGGAGATCACAAGCACAAGATGATGATGGCCATATCATATCACTTATATCGATTGCATGTGATGTTTATCTTTTATGCATCTTATCTTGCTTTGATTGACGGTAGCATTTTAAGATGATCTCTCACTAATTATCAAGAAATGTTCTCCCTGAGTATGCACCGTTGCGAAAGTTCTTCGTGCTGAGACACCACGTGATGATCGGGTGTGATAGGCTCTACATTCAAATACAACGGGTGCAAAACAGTTGCACACGCGGAATACTCAGGTTATACTTGACGAGCCAGCATATACAGATATGGCCTCGGAACACATTTACCAAAAGGTTGAGCGTGAATCATATAGTAGATATGATCAACATAGCGATGTTCACCAATGAAACTACTCCATCTCATGTGATGATCGGACATGGTTTAGTTGATTTGGATCACGTAATCACTTAGAGGATTAGAGGGATGTCTATCTAAGTGGGAGTTCTTAAGTAATATGATTAAATTGAACTTAAATTTATCATGAACTTAGTCCTGGTAGTATTTTGCAAATTATGTTATAGATCAATAGCTCGCGTTGTTGCTTCCCTGTGTTTATTTTGATATGTTCCTAGAGAAAATTGTGTTGAAAGATGTTAGTAGCAATGATGCGGATTGGATCCGTGATCTGAGGTTTATCCTCATTGCTGCACAGAAGAATTATGTCCTTGATGCACCGCTAGGTGACAGACCTATTGTAGGAGCAGATGCAGACGTTATGAACGTTTGGCTAGCTCAATATGATGACTACTTGATAGTTTAGTGCACCATGCTTAATGGCTTAGAATTGGGACTTCAAAGACGTTTTGAACATCATGGACCATATGAGATGTTCCAGGAGTTGAAGTTAATATTTCAAGCAAATACCCAAGTTGAGTGATATGAAGTCTCCAACAAGTTCTATAGCTAAAAGATGGAGGAGAATCGCTCAACTAGTGAGCATGTGCTCAGATTGTCTGGGTACTACAATCGTTGAATCAAGTGGGAGTTAATCTTCCAGATAAGATAGTGATTGACAGAATTCTCTAGTCACCATCACCAAGTTAGTAGAACTTCATGATGAACTATAATATGCAAGGGATAACGGAAACAACTCCCAGCTCTTCTTGATGCTGAAATCAACGAAGGTAGAAATCAAGAAAAACATCAAGTGTTGATGGTTGACAAGACCACTAGTTTCAAGAAAAGGGCAAAGGGAAGAAGGGGAACTTCAAGAAGAACGGCAAGCAAGTTGCTGCTCAAGTGAAGAGGCCCAAGTCTGATCCTAAGCCTGAGACTAAGTGCTTCTACTGCAAAGGGACTGGTCACTGGAAGCAGAACTACCCCAAGTGATTGGCGGATACAAAGGATGGCAAAGTGAACATAAGTATATTTGATATACATGTTATTGATGTGTACTTTACTAGTGTTTATAGCAAACCCTCAGTATTTGATACTAGTTCAGTTGCTAAGATCAGTAACTCGAAAGGGAGTTGCAGAATAAACAGAGACTAGTTAAGGGTGAAGTAACGATGTGTGTTAGAAGTGGTTCCAAAATTGATATGATCATCATCGCACACTCCCTATACTTTTGGGATTAGTTTTGAACCTAAATAAGTGTTATTTGGTGTTTGCGTTGAGCATGAATATGATTTGATCATGTTTATTGTAATACGGTTATTCATTTAAGTAAGAGAATAAATTGTTGTTCTGTTTACATGAATAAAACCTTATATGGTTACACACCCAATGAAAATAGTTCGTTGGATCTCGATCATAGTGATGCACATAAACATAATATTGAAACCAAAAGATGCAAAGTTAATAATTATAGTGCAAACTTATTTGTGGCACTGCCGTTTAGGTCATATTGGTGTAAAGTGCATGAAGAAACTCCATGCTGATGGGCTTTTGGAATCACTTGATTATGAATCAGTTGATGCTTGCGAACCATGCCTCATGGGCAAGATGACTAAAACTCCGTTCTTCGGAACAATGGAGCGAGCAACAGATTTGTTGGAAATCATACATACTGATGTATGTGGTCCGATGAATATTGAGGCTCGCGACAGGTATCATTATTTTCTGTTCTTCACAGATAATTTGAGCAGATGTGAGTATATCTACTTGATGAAACATAAGTCTGAAACATTTGAAAAGTTCAAAGAATTTCAGAGTGAAGTGGAAAATCATCGTAACAAGAAAATAAAGTTTCTACGATCTGATCGTGGAGAAGAGTATTTGAATTATGAGTTTGGTCTTCAGTTAAAACAATGTGAAATAGTTTCACTACGCACGCCACCTGGAACACCACAGTGTAATGGTGTGTTCGAACATCGTAATCGTACTTTATTTGATATGGTGCGATCTATGATGTCTCTTACAGATTCACCGCTATTGTTTTGGGGTTATGCATTAGAGACAGCTACATTCACGTTAAATAGGGCACCATCTAAATCCGTTTGAGATGACACCATATGAACTATGGTTTAGCAAGAAACCTAAGCTGTCGTTTCTTAAAGTTTGAGGTTGCAATGCTTATGTGAAAAAGTTTCAACCTGATAAGCTCAAACCCAAATCGGAGAAGTGCGTCTTCATAGGATACCCAAAAAGAAAATGTTGGGTACACCTTCTATCACAGATCCGAAGGAAAGATATTCGTTGCTTTGAATGGATCCTTTCTAGAGAAGGAATTTCTCTCGAAAGAAGTGAGTGGGAGGAAAGTAGAACTTGATGAGGTAACTGTACCTGCTCCCTTATTGGAAAGTAGTTCATCACAGAAATCTGTTCTTGTGACTACTACACCAATTAGTAAGGAAGCTAATGATGATGATCATGTAACTTCAGATCAAGTCACTACCGAATCTCATAGGTAAACCAGAGTGAGATCCGCACCAGAGTGGTACGGTAATCCTGTTCTGGAAGTCATGTTACTAGACCATGACGAACTTGCGAACTATGAGGAAGCGATGATGAGCCCAGATTCCGCGAAATGGTTTGAGGCCATGAAATCTGAGATATGATCCATGTATGAGAACAAAGTATGGACTTTGATGGATTTGCCCGATGATCGGCAAGCCATAGAAAATAAATGGATCTTCAAGAGGAAGATGGACGCTGATAGTAGTGTTACTATCTACAAAGCTAGACTTGTCGAAAAAGGTTTTTGACAAAGTTCAAGGTGTTGACTACGATGAAATTTTCTCACTCGTAGCGATGCTTAAGTCTGTCCAAATCATGTTAGCAATTGCCGCATTTTTTATGAAATCTGGCAAATGGATAAACAAAACTACATTCCTTAATGGATTTAAAGAAGAGTTGTATATGATGCAACCAGAAGGTTTTGTCAATCCTAAAGGTGCTAAACAAAATATGCAAGCTCCAGCGATCCATCTATGGACTGGTGCAAGCATCTCGGAGTTGGAATATACGCTTTGATAAGTTGATCAAAGCATATAGTTTTATACAGACTTGCGGTGAAGCCTGTATTTACAAGAAAGTGAGTGGGAGCACTACAACATTTCTGATAAGTATATGTGTATGACATATTGTTGATCAGAAATAATGTAGAATTATTCTGCAAAGCATAAAGGAGTGTTTGAAAGGATTTTTTCAAAGAAAGGCCTTGGTGAAGCTGCTTACATATTGAGCATCAAGATCTATAGAGATAGATCAAGATGCTTTATAAGTTTTTTCAATGAGTACATACCTTGACAAGATTTTGATGTAGTTCAAAATGGAACAATCAAAGAAAAGAGTTCTTGGCTGTGTTACAAGGTGTGAAATTGAGTAAGACTCAAAGCCCGACCACGGCAGAAGATAGAAAGAGAATGAAAATCATTCCCTATGCCTCAGCCATAGGTTCTATAAAGAATGCCATGCTGTGTACCGGATCTATTGTATACCCTACACTGATTTTGGCAAGGGAGTACAATAGTAATCTAGGAGTAGATCACTGGACAGCGGTCAAAATTATCCTTAGTGGAATAAGGATATATTTCTCGATTATGGACATGACAAAAAGGTTCGTCGTAAAGGGTTATGTCGATGCAAATTTTGACACTGATCTAGATGACTCTAAGTCTCAATCTGGATACATATTGAAAGTGGGAGCAATTAGCTATAGTAGCTCCGTGCAGAGCATTGTTGACATAGAAATTTTCAAAATACATACGGATCTGAATATAGCAGACCCGTTACTAAACTTCTCTCACAGGCAAAACATGATCACACCTTAGTACTCTTTGGGTGTTAATCACATAGCGATGTGAACTAGATTATTGACTCTAGTAAACCCTTTGAGTGTTGGTCACATAATTATGTGAACTATTGGTGCTAAATCACATGGCAATGTGAACTAGATTATTGACTCTAGTGCAAGTGGGAGACTGAAGGAAATATGCCCTAGAGGCAATAATAATGTTATTATTTTATTTCCTTATATCATGATAAATGTTTATTATTCATGCTAGAATTGTATTATCCGGAAACATAATACTTGTGTGAATACATAGACAAACCAAACGTCACTAGTATGCCTCTACTTGACTAGCTCGTTAATCGAAGATGGTTATGTTTCCTAACCATAGACATGTGTTGTCATTTGATTAATGGGATCACATCATTAGGAGAATGATATGATTGACATGACCCATTCCATTAGCTTAGCACCCGATCATTTAGTATGTTGCTATTGCTTTCTTCATGACTTATACATGTTCCTATGACTATGAGATTATGCAACTCCCGTTTGCCGGAGGAACACTTTGTGTGCTACCAAACGTCACAACGCAACTGGGTGATTATAAAGGAGATCTACAGGTGTCTCCAAAGGTACATGTTGGGTTGGCTTATTTCGAGATTAGGATTTGTCACTCCGATTGTCGGAGAGGTATCTCTGGGCCCTCTCGGTAATGCACATCACATAAGCCTTGCAAGCATTACAACTAATGAGTTAGTTGCAAGATGATGTATTACGAAACGAGTAAAGAGACTTGCCGGTAACGAGATTGAACTAGGTATTGAGATACCGATGATCGAATCTCGGGCAAGTAACATACCGATGACAAAGGGAACAACGTATGTTGTTATGCGGTCTGACCGATAAAGATCTTCTTAGAATATGTGGGAGCCAATATGAGCATCCAGGTTCCGCTATTGGTTATTGATCGGAGACGTGTCTCGGTCATGTCTACATTGTTCTCGAACCCGTAGGGTCCGCACGCTTAAGGTTTTGATGACAGTTATATTATGAGTTTATGCATTTTGATGTACCGAAGTTTGTTCGGAGTCCCGGATGTGATCACGGACATGACGAGGAGTCTCGAAATGGTCGAGACATAAAGATTGATATATTGGAAGCCTATATTTGGATATCGGAAGTGTTCCGAGTGAAATCGAGATTTTACCGGAGTACCGGGAGGTTATCGGAACCCCCCGGGAGGTATATGGGCCTTAGTGGGCTTTAGTGGAAGAGAGGAGAGGTGGCCAGGGCTGGGCCGCGCGCCCCTCCCCCCTAGTCCGAATAGGACAAGGAGAGGGGGGCGGGCCCCGCCCTTCCTTCTCTCTCTCTCCTCTTTCCCCCTCCCGAATCCTATTCCAACTAGGAAAGGGGGGAATCCTACTCTCGGTGGGAGTAGGACTCCTCCTGGCGCGCCCTCCTCCTGGCCGGCCGCACCTCCCCCTGCTCCTTTATATACGGGGGCAGGGGGCACCCCTAGACACACAAGTTGATCCACGTGATCATATTCTTAGCCGTGTGCGGTGCCCCCTTCCACCATAATCCTCGATAATATTGTAGCGGTGCTTAGGCGAAGCCCTGCGACGGTAGTACATCAAGATCGTCACCACGCTGTCATGCTGACGGAACTCTTCCCCGACACTTTGCTGGATTGGAGTCCGGGGATCGTCATCGAGCTGAACGTGTGCTAGAACTCGGAGGTGCCGTAGTTTCGGTGCTTGATCGGTCGGGCCGTGAAGACGTATGACTACATCAACCGCGTTATGCTAACGCTTCCGCTGTCGATCTACAAGGGTACGTAGATCACACTCTCCCCTCTCGTTGCTATGCATCACCATGATCTTGCGTGTGCATAGGAATTTTTTTGAAATTACTACGTTCCCAAACAAAATGGGTGCCTTTGCTCATTTTTCAAAAATATATTTCTGTACACTTCTTACAAATCCATAAACCCCTTGATTCCATCATGTTGAAATGTTCAGAAATATTCACTAATCCAATTCCGATGAAACCACCCTGGTTATTTTTCATGACCAGGGAAGTCCTAGAAAAGTCAAATCCATATTTTTAGAGCACTTTTATTTTCTGCCTTGTTGTGTTGCTTATTATGGTTGTTTTGACGTTAGTTTACGAAGTAGACGGAGTACTTGGAGAAGGACCAGAAGATCTCAAGACTCTGATGAACCAGGCAAGCAGCCCTTTGACCATGTCTATGAAACCCTTTTTATGCATGTCATATAGCACTTTATTAGTGTTGCATCGGAATCATGATGAGATGGTAACCACTTTGATGGGTTGCCTCTATTACTTCCTCGTTGATACTTGTATTGTGCATGACCCTACCTCCTTATGAGGGTTATGCCGGTGGGAGTAGATAGGATGCTAAAGTTGTGCTACGCAAAAAAGGGACGGGAATATGCATGGTGATGGAGACATAGTATTTTCAAAAGACTTTTCGGAAACCCCATCGGGTGACACTTATGCCCGGGGGAGATGATGAGTTGGGGTAACCACTTGATGACGAAGTGGTGTACCGAGGCAAGTGTGTGTGTTGTTTTTCAAAACGGATTGGTTTAAGTTGCGACCGTTATTCCAACCTTACATGCGCAACCACTCTACCCTTGTATGGGAAAGGGCATTATTGATTACCTAGGCCGATACTAGCTTGGAGCCCGCATTACTAGTGACGGGAGAGTTGTTGGTGTGCTCTCTCGGGACGGGGTTGTGCCAGGTAGGGCGGCCATGACTATTTTCACAGGGCACCGGATACACCATTGTGTCCCCTCTCGGATGTTACAATCTCGAGTGAGTCTCGTATGATGTACATCGTGAGGATACGGAACAACGAGTGGACTCCTTGTTAGTGACGTCAGGGAAAGATAATGATCGGGTGCTTACCCCAGGTACTTGAGGTACCGCGGGTCGTGGATGACACGAAAGTTCCCCGGATCTTGTGGGTAAAGTGTGCAACCTCTATAGAGTGTAAAACTATTCGAATAGCCGTGTCCATGGTCAAGGACAGTTGGGTAACCGCTCTTGGGCTACGTCCACTTGTTTACAAACCAGTGTGTGTGGGAAGAACTACTTGGGTCAAGTCAAAGGACTTGACATGGATGAGTTGGGTTGGAGCCCACTCCCTTTATGTTGATATCTGTAACCTGTCCTCTTGGTTACTTGAATTCTCCTAATGCATGTCTTACAAGTTGTTGAACATGTCATTGCACTCAAAACTAGCTTTCCGCAAAAATTTACCTATATCATGCATTGTTGTATCTTGAACAAAAACATGGGTTGCTTGCGAGTACATTCAAAGTACTCATTGGCTTGCCACTGGTTATTTTATTGGCCTGGCATGAAAGAACAGGATATAATGAAGAGTACCTTGGTGACGAACATGCGAGCTAGGACGCTTCCCAGTCAGAATGCCTGTAGGGTTAAGGCAGATGGCATGGGTTCAAGTTGTTATTAAAGATTTCCGCTGCGATGATACACTCAAGACTTGACCATAATGGTCCTACTTGTGTAAAACGGTATGTATGGATGTAAGACTCTTATTATTCAGCTTCTATGTGTTCAGTGAGCATTGATCTCTGGGATCACTGTACACGTGCATTCGGTGATCTCGACTTATGAGTTGGGGTCCCCACAATACACGGAGAAATCATCCATGAAAACCTCAACAATCTTTTCAAAAAAGTCGGAGAATATAGCAGTCATACATCTTTGAACGGTAGCAGGTGCATTACATAAACCAAAAGGCATACGTCTATAAGCAAAGGTACCGAAAGGGCAAGTAAAAGTGGTCCTTTCCTGATCCTTTTTCGACACAGGTATTTGAGAGAAGCTAGAATAACCGTCTAGAAAAAAATGTGTATGCTTGGATAATCTTTCTAGCATTTGATCAATAAAAGGTAAAGGGTAATGATCCTTTCTAGTAGCATTATTTAATTTGCGGAAATCAATTACCATTCTATAGCCTGTAGCAATTCTTTGTGGGATCAATTCATCTTTATCATTAGGAACAACAGTAATACCTCCCTTCTTGGGGACACAACAGACATGACTTACCCACCGAGTATCAGCAACATGATAAATTATACCTGCCTCCAGAAGCTTTAGTATTTCATTTCTTACCACTTCTTTCATCTTAGGATTTAACCGTCGTTGGTGATCAACAACCGGTTTAGCATCTTTCTCCAATTTTATTTTGAGCTGCCATAGAGTGGGACTAATGCCCTTAGGAACATCAAGAGTATATCCAATAGCAGCACAATGCTTCTTTAGAGTTTTCAATAATTTCTCTTCTTCCTGCTCTGAAAGGTTAGAAGTAATAATAACAGGATATATCTTCTTTTCATCAAGATAAGCATATTTAAGAGTATTAGGTAATGGTTTAAGTTCAAACACGGGATCACTCTTAGGTGGAGGAGGATCCCCTAGAATTTCAACAGGCAAGTTGTGTTTCAAAATAGGTCCATATTTAAAGAATACTTCATCTATTTCCCTTCTTTCATTCATAAACATATCATTTTCATGGTCTAGCAAATATTGTTCTAAAGGATCATTAGGAGGCACGTCAAAAGAAGCAAGACCAATAATTTCATATTTACTAGGCAATTCTTTATCATGGGGTTGTCTACGAAATTTAGCAAAATTAAAATCATGAGACATACCCCCTAAACCAACAGTAACAATATCCTTCTTGCAGTCTATCTTAGCATTAACAGTATTCAAGAAGGGTCTACCAAATATAATGGGACAAAAGTCATCTTGTGGGGAACCGAGAACAAGAAAATTAATAGGGTATTTAACTTTCCCACACAAGACTTCAACATCTCTAACAATCCTAATTGGTGAAATAGTATCTCTATTGGCGAGCTTAATAGTAACATCAATTTCTTCTATCTCAGCAGGTGCAATATCATGCATAATTTCATTGTATAAGGAATGAGGTATTGCACTCGCAATAGAACCCATGTCACATAAGCCATGATAGGAATGATCTCCTATTTTAACAGAAACAAGAGGCATGCCTACAATAGGTCTATGTTTCTCTTTTGTATCGGGTCTAGCAATTCTAGCAGCTTCATCACAAAAGTAAATAACATGCCCATCAATATTATCGACCAAGAGATCTTTAACCATAGAAATACTAGGTTCAAATTTAGTTTGCTCAGGGGGTGTAGGTGTTCTAGCATTACTCTTACGAACCATAGTTGAAGCTTTAGCATGATCCTTTATTCTAATAGGGAAAGGTGGTTTCTCAATATAAGCGGTAGGAACAATAGGATCAACATTATAAGTGATAGTCTTTTCTTCAACTTTAATAGGTTCAACTACTTTTACTTCAATGGGAGGATGATATTTAAATCACTTCTCCTTAGGGAGATCAACATGAATAGCAAATGATTCACAGAAAGAAGCTACTATCTCAGAGTCAAGTCCATATTTAGTGCTAAATTCACGAAAAGCATCGGTATCCATAAAAGATTTACCACAATCAAACTTAGGTGTTATACCTCACTCCTTACCTTCGTCAAGCTCCCAATCTTCAGAGTTGCGTTTAATTCTTTCCAATAAATCCCATCTGAATTCAATAGTCTTCATCATAAAATAACCAGTACAAGAAGTATCGAGCATTGATCGATTATTGAGAGAAAGCCGAGCATAAATTTTTTGAATAAAGATTTCTCTTGAGAGCTCATGATTGGGGCATGAATATAACATTGACTGAAGCCTCCCCCAAGCTTGAGCTATATTTTCTCCTTCACGAGGCCAAAAATTATATATATAATTACGATCACTATGAACTAGATGCATAGGATAAAACTTCTGATGAAATTCCAATTTCAATCGGTTGTAGTTCCATGATCCAATATCGTCACATAGCCTAAACCATGTCAATGCCTTTTCCTTCAAAGATAAAGGGAAGACCTTCTTCTTGATGACATCCTCGTGCATACCTGCAAGCTTAAATAATCCACAAACATCAACCACATAGATTAGGTGCATATCGGGATGTAATGTTCAGTCTCCTGTAAAAGGATTAGCTAGTAGTTTCTCTATCATACCCGAAAGAATTTCAAAGTAAACATTTTTATTAGGTTCAGTAGGTTGAGGAGAAACTCTTTGCTCTACTGGTCGGGGTGAAGATACCCTAAACAATCCCCTCAAAGGATTATTTTCCATAGTAGCAAGTGACAGTAAATTTCAGCACACTATATAAATTTTTCCTTACCAAATTCCACCTACCAAAGGCGCTTCACTCCCCAGCAACGGTGCTAGAAAAGAGTCTTGATGACCCACAAGTATAGGGGATCTATCGTAGTCCTTTTGATAAGTAAGAGTGTCGAACCCAACGAGGAGCAGAAGGAAATGACAAGCGGTTTTCAGTAAGGTGTTCTCTACAAGCATTGAAATTGTCGGTAATAGATAGTTTTGTGATAAGGTAATTCGTAACTGGTAACATGTAAAAAAGTAAACAAACTGTAGCAAGGTGGCCCAATCCTTTTTGTAGCAAAGGACAAGTCTGGACAAACTCTTATATAAATGAAAGCACCCCCGAGGACACATGGGAATTATAGTCAAGCTAGTTTTCATCATGCTCATATGATTCACGTTCGTTACTTTGATAATTTGATATGTGGGTGGACCGGTGCTTGGGTACTGCCCTTCCTTGGACAAGCATCCCACTTATGATTAACCCCCCTCGCAAGCATCCGCAACTACGAG
>NC_053025.1:292122790-292225208 GCF_003073215.2 Triticum urartu | reverse complement strand
GCAATGTTACTTGTGCAGATTGGTGATCATCATCTCGTTGCATATATCATATCATCTTGGTATCGATATCTTGATATCATCTCTTGTGTCACAAGGTTTTCATAGCATATACACAATTGCTATCTTGGTTCGTGAAGCTTTGCATAAGTGGCCAAAGAAAGAGCTCAAAAGAGAAAAGGCCAAACAAGCTTTTGAGCAAAAGGAAAATATAAGCAAAGAACTTTTAGGCAAGAACCATAGCATCATACTACATTAAGATTGTCATACTCCATCATCTTGGATCATATCGTCGAAGCACCATACATATAGCATACTTGGGATATAAGTCGTTGCATTTTTGCTTTGTAGGTTGTGCACAAGTCTTGTATCCACCTATTCTGCAATCATGCTAGCATCTCTCTAGAGTTGAGCAACAAGAGCATTTTCCGTGGATTCCACATTTTGCGCTCATTTTTGGTTGCTCAACCCCATTTATCTTTCCGTGTGTGTGTCTCCGTGTACCTCTTTTTTGCTATTGGTCTACTTGTTGCATTTGCAAATTTGTGAATCTTTTTCAGCATTATTTAGTCTCGCTAACAATTGCATAATTGTTTTGCCACCATCCTAATTGAGCTCCACCATAAGCTTTCTTTTTAGATGTGTGAGAGATTGACGAGATACGGTGCCAATTGTGCTATTTCCTCATTACATCATTGAGTGATCTTTGATCCATTCCAAACATTGGTCAAGGTACGTTTGGTATTGATTTTCCTTTCTTCCACTCACACATTTACTTGGAATGATGGAGAGGCCAAATACTTCTACCCACCCACTCTTCATCGAGCAAGACGAGGACCCGAACACCTATGTCACCAAGAACCACCTCTTCGGTGCACAAAGAGCTTTGCATCAAGAACAACAAGAATTGAGCAACCGCACCAACAACCTCGCCACCGACTTGCGACTCTTCGAGCAACGTACAAGAGACTACTTCGACAACAAGCTCGACAAAAAAACAAGAGAACAACGCAAGAATGGACGAGATTCGTGCCTTGCTGGCCAACCACTCTTCTACCACTTTGTCCTACTCAAGGAGGAGCCACTCAAGTCATAATTCCGACTCCGTCTCCGGCTCAAGTACACCGACATCGAACACTCTTCGAAGAGCCGCACGCCAAGATCGTCAAGCAAAAGACAATCCTATACCCGACACCAATCATCAAGAGCAACTCCTAGCGCAAGAAAATCGACATCGTCAAAATCAAGCAACTCTTGCGCAAGCACAAGAAAGGCAATGCCTACGTCAACAAGAGGAAGAGTGAGCGCGCCAACATCAAGACAAACAAGATGTCGAGGCATAATGTCAACAACAACAACGGCGTGAAGCTCAAGCACTTGAGGTGCAACGTGCCCTCCAGGACACAAGTCGTGCCATCGCCGAACGCAACTGACATACATGTGAGCAAGAAGAAGCACTTCACGACGAAGTTCAAGAGAGGATTTATCAAGCACGATTGCACCGACAAGTTCGCTCCTACACAAGCTAGACAAGCTCCTCCACAAGCTCGACAAGAACCACAAGTTCGCCAAGAGCAACACGACAATGACAATCCTCCACGCGAATAGCAACTTGAGGGCAGCAATCCTCCATGACAAGGACGTCATCACCCTCGACCCCAACACAATGAAGAGCGATGATACGCCAAGCTCAAGTTCACCATGCCCAAGTTCTCCGGAAGCAACGATCCCGAAGAGTATCTTTCATGGGCATTGAAGGTCGACAAGATCTTCCGTTTCCACAACTACGAGGAAGAGAAGAAGAGCCCCATGGCATCCCTTGAGTTCCAAGACTATGTCCTCATTTGGTGGGAGCAAGTCATTGAGCGTCGACAAGCAAGAGGTGAACCACAAATCACAACATGGGCGCAAATGAAGAATGTTATGAGAGCATGTTTTGTGCCAACTTAATACAACCGCAACCTCCTCAAGACATAACAATTCCTCAAGCAAGGAACAAAGAGCGTTGAAGGGTACTACAAGGAAATGGAGATTTCCATGATTCGAGCAAATGCCATGGAAGATGATGAGCAAACTATGGCACGTTTCTTGAATGGACTCAATCACCCTATTAAGAAGATCGCCAACTTCCAACCTTACTCAAACCTCATCGAGCTAGTGCATCAAGCCACCAAGGCGGAGCAACGAGTGCAAGATGACTTCAAATATGCCAAGTACTCTTCCAAGACATACGGCTCCTCCAACTAAGCTTCAACGACTCAACCACCTTCTACCTCAACCAAACCTTCTCCAAGCAACGGAGACAAGTCAAGTTACAAGAAAACTTAGACATCTTCAAGTCGTCCACCTACTACAAGCAACTTCAAGCCGAGAGCTTCATCATCTACAACTCCACCGGATGAGACCATCAAGACAAGTTCCATGAAATGCTTCACATGCGGCGACCGAGGCCACAAGTCCTTAGAGTGTACCGATATGTGCACCATGATCCTCAACGACGATGGCACCTATGACTCCGTGAGTGAAGGCGAAACGAAAGTCCTTTAGCATGTGGCTATGCACCGGTAAGTGAATGAAGATGAAGAAGATCAAGTCTTCAGTGACGAAGATTCGAGCCCCGCTCTCGTTGTCTCGAAGGTCTTGATTCTTCAACACCAACAAGACGAAGACCAAAGATGCCATATCTTCCACACCAAGGCTGGCATCAACGGAAGGTCCGTGAAGGTCATCATCTACGGAGGAAGTTGCCATAACTTGTCAAGTAAAGAACTATGCTCTAACATCCAATTGGTCAAGATGAAGCATCCCCACCCCTGCAAGGTTCAGTGGCTTAGTGACTCCGACACAATTGAAGTGTAGCACACTGTGCAAGTATCCTTCAAGATCGGAGCATATGAAGACACTTTGGAGTGTGATGTCATTCCTATGTCCATTTGCCACCTCCTACTTGGACGACCTTGGCAATTTGACCATGGTTTCATCCACAATGGGCGAACCAATCACAATATCTTCAAGATGAAAGGAAAGGAGTATGTGCTACGACCTATGTCACCAAGCCATGTGATCACCGACAAGCAAGCAACAAACCATCATGGAGAAAATATTGAGAGAGTGAGCCACCCTAAAGGGAGTGAGAGCCACAAGCCCAAAATGAGTGCCTCCACAATGGATGACAAGAAAAACTTAGTCCTATTTTCCACCAAAAGTGAGATGAGAGAAGTGTGTGAGAACCCATCAAGTATTATGCACTATGTCCTTTTGTGCAAGGACGACGCCACAAAAACTAACACCTCCCACAATCTACCTTTAGTGTTGTCTTCTTTATTGCAGGAATTCCAAGATATTTTCCCCAACGAGCTACCTTCGAGACTACCTCTACTACGAGGCATTGAACACTGAATCAAGCTCATCCCCAGAGCACCTCTTCCTAACAAGGCTCCATACCGCATCAACCCCGAGGAAACCAAGGAGATCCAACGGCAAGTTCAACAACTCATCAGCAACGGCCATGTATGAGAAAGCTTGAGCCCATGTGCCATACTAGTAATCCTTGTTCCCAACAAAGATGGTACATATCGCATGTGTTCTAATTGTCATCCTATCAATGCTTTCATGTTTAGATATTGCTACCCCATTCCACGCTTAAACGACATGCTAGATGAGCTTTGCGAAGCCACAATTTTCTCTACAATTGATCTTAAAAGTGGATACTATCAAATACGCATCCAAGAAGGTCACGAATGGAAAACCGCATTTAAGACCAAATTTGGCTTATACGAATGGTTGGACATGCCAATGGGTTTATCCGAATCACCCGGCACATTTTTGCGTGTGATGCATTTTGTTCTTTGCCCATACATTGGCGTATTTGTTGTGGTCTATTTTGACGATATTCTTGTCTTTAGCAAATCCCTCAAAGATCATGTCACCCATCTTAGAACAGTTTTGCAAACTCTTAGAAAAGAGCGCCTTTATGCTAATATGGAAAAATGCCTTTTGGGTGTTGACAAGCTCGTTTTCTTGGGTTTGGTTGTGTCTTCTAAGGGTGTTCATGTAGATGAATCTAAGATTGAAGATATTAAAATGTGTCCCCAACCAACAAACTTGCAACAAGTGCGTAGTTTTCTTGGTTTAGCTGGATTTTATCATTGTTTTGTGAAGGATTTTATCCCCATTGCTTTACCTTTACCTGCTTTGAGTAATAAAAATGCACCATTTGTTTGGGGACCATCTCAAGATAACACATTCAACGAGCTTAAGAATTTGCTTACGCGTGCCCCTTTGCATGCATTACCCAACTTTGTTAAACCATTTGAGATCCATTGTGATGCTAGTGGGTACAACATAGGAGGTGTGTTGATGCAAGAGAATCGCCCCATAGCTCACTTTAGTGAAAAACTTCCCGGAGCGCAACTTAACTACCCCATCTATGACAAAGAACTATATGCTTTAGTGCGAGTCTTGCATGTTTGGGAGCATTATCTCCGCCCTCATGAGTTCATCATTCACACGTATCATGAAACACTTAAGTATCTTAAGGACCAAACTAAGTTAAACAAGCGTCATGAAAAGTGGAGTGAATTCATTGAGTCTTTTACTTATGTCATCAAGTATATTAAAGGCAAAGAGAATGTTGTAGCAGATGCGGATTCCCTTAGATGCATGCTTCTTACCCAACTAGAATTGAATGTTATTGGCTTTGAGCACATAAAATACTTGTATGCGCATGATCCTACTTTTGCTATTCCTTATGCCAAATGTTTGACGCATACATCTTGGGAACGCTATTACATCAAGGATGATTATCTTATGAGAGCTAACAAACTATGTATTGAGTCTTCTCTTCATTTGTTACCTTTGCAAGAAGATCATGGAGAAGGACTAATGGGACACTTTCCACGCAACAAGACCTTTGCTACACTCTCAAAGAACTACTTTTGGTCCAAGATGTTCCACACGTCTCACGCTACACCAACCGATGCTCTACATGTCACAAAGCTAAGTCTAAAGCTCAATCCCATGGTCTCTATATGCCACTTCCTATTCCATATCACACATGGGAAGATATTAGTATGGACTTTGTGCTTGGTTTGCCTTGAACTCGAAATGGCAAAGATTCCGTGTTTATTGTTGTGGACCGATTCTCTAAAATGGCACATTTCATACCATGCAACAAGATAGACGATGCGTCACATGTTGCAAATCTTTTTTGTAGGGAAATCTTGCGCCTACACGGAGTGCCAAAGACGATTGTCTCGGACCGCGACATCAAGTGCATTATCTACTTTTAGAAGACCTTATGTGCCAAGCTCGGAATCAAGCTTTTTTTCTCTTCGGCATACCATCCTCAAACCGAGGCCAAACGAAGGTCAGAAACCAGACGCTATCTACCCTCCTACACGTTTTGATCAAGTAGAACATCAAGGAGTGGGAAGAGTGTCTACGCATCGCCGAGTACGCCTACAATCGAGCACGACACTCTACTACCGTCAAGTCCCCCTTTGAGGCTGTCTACGGCTTCAACCCGTTGTTCCCATTGGACATTCTACCTCTACCACTACAAAACCGCATCAACATGGATGCGAGTGCACGAGTTAGCTACCTCAAGAAGGTGCATGAAGATACAAGGCACACCATCGAGCACCAAGTACAACGACTCGCGACCAAGCTCAACATCAACAAGCAACCCACGATATTCTACGTCGAAGATATTGTGTGGCAACACCTTCACAAAGAATACTTCCCCAATGAACACAATTCCAAACTTCTCCCACGAGCTGATGGACCCTTCAAGTTGCTTCTACGCTACAACAACGACGCATACAAGATCGACACCCCATGCGACAAGTACTCCGTGAGCGACACATTCAACATCAAGGATCTCTTTCCCTACCATGGTGATGAGGTTCTCGATCCGAGGTCGGATCTTTCCCAAGGGGGAGATGATGCGGAGCATCCTACGGTCATCCCCATGGACCTACCATCGTCTCATCAAGTGCCAAGAGGACCAATGGCACGAGCACGAGCTAGAGCCCTCGAGACCGAGGTGACTTCCTTCCTTAGTGGTATTCCATATGATCCACTCGAGACATGTTTACGACCTAAGTCCGGAATGTGTGCATGATCAGGTACCAAGAAGACCCTCTCGAAGACGCACATGAAGACGGACAAGTCCCCAAGTTCACGAATTAAGAGGAAAGTTAGAAGGAACCGAAGAAGTCTCTCGGACCCAGACATCCAGCCCCAAGCCCCGGACATCCGGCCCCTGGGAGTACCACCAGCAGCCGCCCAGCCATGGAGCTATAGGGCCTAAGCGTCCGACCTAGACCCTGGACTTCCGGCCAGACACAAGCCCGGACATCCAGTCCCCGCCCTGAAATCCGGCGCCCTGATAACCCACAAGTATAGGGGATCGCAACAGTTTTCAAGGGTAGAGTATTCAACCCAAATTTATTGATTCGACACAAGGGGAGCCAAAGAAAATTCTTGAGTATTAGCAGCTGAGTTGTCAATTCAACCACACATGAAAGACTTAATATCTGCAGCAAGTTATTTAGTAGCAAAGTAGTATGGAAGTAATGGTAACGGTGGAAAAAGTAACAGTAGCAATTTTGTGGCAATTGTAACAGTGGCAACAGAAAAGTAACTTAGCAAAGATCAATATGAAATGAACTCGTAGGCAATGGATCAATGATGGATAATTATGTCGGATGGCATTCATCATGCAACAATTATAACCTAGGGTGACAATGAACTAGCTCCAATTCATCAATATAATGTAGGCATGTATTCCGTATATAGTCATACGTGCTTACAGAAAATAACTTGCATGACATATTTTGTCCTACCTTCCCGTGTCAGCGGGGTCCTATTGGAAAGTAAGGGATATTAATGCCTCCTTTTAATAGAGAACCAGGCCAAAGCATTAGCCCTTAGTGAATACATGAACTCCTAAAACTACGGTCATCACCGGGAAGTGTCCCGACTATTGTCACTCCAGGGTTGCCAGATCATAACACGTAGTAGGTGACTATAACTTGCAAGATAGGATCAAGAACACAAATATATTCATGAAAACATAATAGGTTCAGATCTGAAATCATGGCACTCGGGCCCTAGTGACAAGCATTAAGCATAGCAAAGTCGTAGCAACATCAATCTTAGAACATAGTGGATACTAGGGATCAAACCCTAACAAAACTACCTGATTACATGGTAAATCTCCTCCAACCCATCACAGTCCAGCAATCCTATGATGGAATTACTCACGCACGGCGGTGAGCATCATGAAGTTGGTGATGGAGAAAGGTTGGTGATGATGATGGCGATGATTTCCCCTCTGCGGAGCCTCAAACGGACTCCAGATTTGGCCTCTCGATGAAGAACAAGGGGTGACGACGGCTCCGTATCATAAAACGTGATGAATACTTCTCTCCGATTTTTTCTCCCCAAACATGAATATATGGAGTTGGAATTGAGGTCGGTGGAGGTCCAGGGGACCCACAAGGCAGGGGGCGTGCCCAGGGGGTAGGGCCCACCCTCCACCCTTGTGGACAGCCGGTGGGTCCCCCTCTATTGATTCTTTTACCAATATTTTTTATTTATTCCAAAAATATTTTCCGTGAATTTTTAGGTCATTCCAAGAACTTTTATTTCTGCACAAAAATAATACCAAGGCAATTGTGTTGAAAGCAGCATCAGTCCAGGTTAGTTCCATTCAAATCATGCAAATTAGAGTCCAAAACAAGTTCAAAAGAGTTTGGAAAAGTAGATACGATGGAGACATATCAACTCCCCCAAGCTTAACCCAGTGCTTGTCCTCAAGCAATTCAGTTGACAAACTGAAAGTGATAAAGAAAAACTTTTACAAACTCTGTTTGATCTTGTTGTTGCAAATATGTAAAGCCAACATTCAGGTTTTCAACAAAAAATATGAACTAACCATATTCACAATAACATTTAGGTCTCACATTTACTCATATCAATGACATAATCAACTAATGAGTAATATTAATAAATCTTGGATGATGACACTTTTTCAAAACAATCATGATATGATATAACAAAATGGTATCTCGCTAGCCCTTTCTGAGACCGCAAAACATAAATGCAGAGCACCCCTGAAGATCAAGGACTGACTAGACATTGTAATTCATGGCAAAAGAGATCTTGTCACAGTCACACTCAATATCAATTAATAGCAAAGCATACAAATGACAGTGGTGCCCTCTAACTGGTGCTTTTTATAAGAGGATGATGACTCAGCAATAAAAGTAAATAGATAGGCCCTTCGCAGAGGGAAGCAGGGATTTGTAGAGGTGCCAGAGCTCGAGTTTTTGAAACAGAGATAAATATTATTTTGAGCGGTATGCTTTCATTGTCAACATAACAACCAAGAGATCTCGGTATCTTCCATACTAGATACATTATAGGCGGTTCCCAAATAGAATGGTAAAGTTTATACTCCCCCACCACCAACATGCACATTCCATGACTGGTCCGAAACAAGGGTACCCTCCAACTAACAATTGTCCCGAGGGAGTTTTGTTTGCAATTATATATTGATTTTATTGAGCATGGGACTGGGCATCCCAGTTACTGGCCATTTTCTCATGAATGAGGAGCGGAGGCCACTCATCGTGAGAATAACCCACCTAGCATGCAACATACTGACATCCCCCAATTGCTACATAAACGATTCGGGCATACAAAACAGATTATCATTTGGAGGTTTAGAGTTTGGCACATGCAAGTTTACTTCGAGCGGTAGGTAAATACCGCATATAGGTAGGTATGGTGGACTCATATGGAACAACTTTGGGTTTATGGAAGTGGATGCACAAGAAGTATTCCCTCTTAGTACAAGTGAAGGCTAGAAAAAGATTAGGGAGTGACAACAGTCATAAACATGCATTGGGGTTAACCAACACTGAGTGCAAGCATGAGTAGGATATAAATAACCATGAACATAAATATCGTGGAGGCTATGTTGATTTTGTTTCAACTACATATGTGAACATGTGCCAAGTTAAGCCACTCGAATCATTCAAAGGAGGATACTATCCTATCATACCACATCACAACCATTTTAAAAGCATGTTGGCACGCAAGGTAAACCATTATAAACTCCTAGCTAATTAAGAATGGCATGAGTAACTATCATCTCTAATTGTCATTGCAAACATGTTTCATTCATAATGGGCTGAATCAGGAACGATGAACTAACCATATTTACAAAAACAAGATAGGTCGAGTTCATACCGGCTTTTCCCCATCTCAACCATTTCATCATATATCATCATTATTGCCTTTCACTTGCACGATGAAATGGTGTGGATAATAATAAGAGTGCATGTGCATTGGACTAAGCTAGAATTTGCAAACATTTATTCAAAGGAGAAGACAAGGTAATATGGGCTCTTTGTTAGATCAACAGTAATGCATATGAGAGCCACTTAACATTTTCATCGTGGTCTCCTCCTCTCGACCCAAAGAAAGGAAAAAGAATTTCAGAGAAACACATTGAAATGTTTTCGGAGTTTTTGTTTTTCTGGAGGAAGTAAAACAAGAACAAGAAAAACTATTTACACGGGTAAGCTCCCAACAAGCAAAAGAAGAACGTGAAGTCTTTTGAGGTTTTCTTTTAATACTACTACTAAGAAGAACGAGAAGCTACAACTATTTTTTTGGATTTTCTCAAAGTTTTTCAAACACACAAGAAGAAAGCTGAAAAAATAAATTAAACTAGCATGGATGATACAATGAAAAAGTATGAACACCGACAACTGGAATGAGTGTGTGAACATGAATGTAATGTCGCTGAGAAATACATACTCCCCCAAGAGTAGGTTTTTGGCCTAAGTTGGTCTAGGGCCACGACTGGCCCGGATTGTATCTGAAATCATAGTTGGGGTTGTACTGTGCTGCAGCAGCTACCGCCTGGCGAGCTGCTTCATGGACGCGGGCGGCCTTCGCTGTTCTCTCATACTCGTTTGCCTCCTCTCTAGTTATAAAATATCTCCCATTTACCTGAAAGTTAAAGAAGGAAGGAGCAGGATGGGTAATATGGACAACACGCCGTCTGTCAAAGATTAGCCGGTACTAGAGGGACTGTTTGTTCCTCTCAAGAAATTGGTAGCGTACCATAGCATTATAATCTAGAAAAGCAGGTGGTAACTCAATGTCATTCCCTCTAGTCGGTACACCAAGATAATTAGCTAAACGAGTTGCATAAATCCTAGCAAATAAATCTCCATCTTTAGCATTAATATGTATCCTCCTCGTAATAATGGCCCCCAAGTTATATCGCTTATCACCTAACACCGCACACTTGAGGACACTAAGATCTGGAATGCAGAGGTGGCTATGCTCATGCTTAGCGTTAATGCATCTACCTATAAAGAGAGCAAAATAATGTATGGCAGGAAAGTGAATGCTCCCTATGGTAGCATGTGTGATATTTCTAGTTTCTCCCATAGTGACGCGAGCAAGGAAATCATTGTATTCAGCTTTGTGAGGCTCACTATGAATGTCCCATTGTGGGATTTTGCATGCAGTATTAAAATCTTCAAGGTCCATGGTATATGATTCATCATAAAGATCAAATAAAATAGTATGGGTATTGCACTTAGATGAAAATTGGAACTCCCGCACAAAGGAATCAGTGAGGAAATAGTATTGTCGACACTTATCTGACACGAAGTCCACAAGGCCGACATTTTGTACGTATGCATCAAAATCATCCTTGAAACCTGCATAGACCATGAATTCATCCGACGGCCATTCACAAGGCCGCACTTGAGCTTCCCTTGGTGGTTCAAAGTCTGGCTCAGGTATCGCGAGCCTCGGCGCTTGCTTTCTCGAAGAACCACCTTGGTACATTTTCCTAGACATTTTTCTTCGTCTAAAAAATTTCTGAAATTTTTAATGACTCAAAATAAAAGTGAACCAAACTCAACAAGATTGATAGCAACTACTCCTACAAGTGCCTAGAGGCTATATCATGCATCTAAACTACCTTGGACCATATAAATTTGACATGCCAGCTCAAGAACAGGGTCACCACAGTAGCAAAAATTTGCAATAAATACATCACTAGAACAAAAACTAATTGGACCATTGGAGGAGTCACATACCGAAGAACAATCCCCCAAAACAGTTTTGCAAATGGAGCTTTGCACAAGGAGATCGAAAATGGTAGCAAGATGAGCAAGAACACGGGTTTGAGCTACGGGATGATTTTTTCTGGAGAAAGACGAAGTGGATGGGTACTAGAATAAGTGGAGGGGACCCATGTGGGACCCACAAGGCAAGGGGGCGCACCTAGGGGGTAGGGCGCGCCTGCCACCCTTGTGGCCCACTGGTGCAAGCTCAGTGCTAGGAATTCTCAAATATTGTATAAAAAACATACTAATTTTTTAGGGCATTTGGAGAACTTTTTTTCTAGGACATTTTTATTGCAAGGATAATTCAAAAAACAGACAGAAAATACTATTATTGCTTTATTTAATCGAAATAACAGAAAGTAAGAGGTAGGTACAAAAAGTTGTGCCTTCTAAATTCATCCATCTCGTGCTCATCAAAAGGAATCCATAACAAGGTTGATCAAGTCTTATTAACAAACTTCTTCCGAATGACATGCAACCGGAGAATTTACGCATAACACTCGGTTACCTCAATGGGGATATGCATGTCCCCAACAATAAGAATATCATGTTTCTTTTTGGCAGTAGGAAGAGGGAATTCAAAACGTCCAATAGTAATAGTTGAATTTTTCCAATAGAATTGATGCTATGAACTTAAGATTTTTCTTCGAAAAGTGTACCATATGCTCATTACCATTAACATGAAAAGTTACATTGCCTTTGTTACAATCAATAACAGCCCCTGCAGTATTCAAAAAGAGTCTTCCAAGGATGATCGACATACTGTCGTCCTCGGGAATATCAAGAATAAGAAAGTCCATTAAGATAGTAATGTTTGCAACCACAACAGGCACATCCTCAGAAATATTGATGGGTATAGCAGTTGATTTATCAGCCATTTGCAAATAGATTTTAGTAGGTGTGAACTTATTAATTCAAGTCTATGATATAAAGAGAAAGGCATAACAGTAACACCGGCTCCAAGATTAGATAAAGCAGTCTTAACATAGTTTTTTTAATGGAGCATGGTATAGTTGGTACTCCTGGATCTCCAAGTTTCTGATAGATGCAAAGGTGTCCCCTCTTTTGATGAGATGGTGGCTATCGTTTTGGTAGAAGCCGACTTTGACGATCCAACCACAAACATGCGAGGATGTCACGGCTTACCAATCGCTAAACCAACTCCGAGAGGTTATTGACCATGGCAGAGCATGATCAACTTGACCATGAAGGTCTATTTCCTGCGGGCAAACGAAGAACAAGAAAGAAACTAAGATTGCAATCTGGATATTGCGAATATAAGAGGAAAGCTTTATTGATCAAGGTGGGGTTCTATGACGCCTTTGTCTGGTCGTTGAACACAAACGAAGTACGTGAAGTTGAAGCTATGGCAAACTTTAATCTAAATAAAATCCAAAGTCTAAACGATGCCCTAAGGGCTATATATATGGAGGAGAGAGGGGGGAATTTCATGGCCCTTGGAGGAGGGGTCCTAAACCAACCCTAACTCTTGTTTCCCCACACATACGGACTCTAAAAACAGCCTATAATCAAGTATTTCGAAATTACATGGGCCTGGCCCAAAAATAAGGTGACGCAGCACCTAGAATAGCCTCTGGACGAAATTTATGAAGTGGCGTCTCGTATATTTCGTTCAAGGCTTCATCCACTCATTGTGGTGGCTTCAAAGTCCTGGAATCATCACTTGTAACTCCGTTCTTATTCCCCTTGCGCACGCCATCATCTCCATGCTTGAACTTGCTCAAAGGTTCATCTTTCTTGTCCAAGCTAGGCCCTTCATTTGTAAGCCAAACAAATGTATCCAATTTAGGCAGCATCATATTCTCATGAACATTAGAATCGTTACCAAGAAACAAAAGTACCTCGTAATTTAATTGGCGTGCGTGAGCTCTAGTAATTCGTCCAGTATGTATAGCAGCAGGGGCTGTGGGTGTAACAATGGTATTGATGTCCTCATCATCCTCCCCTTCTTGAAATGAAGTCTTCTACGACGGAAGCTCATCTTCCTCACCCAAATAAGGCTTCAAATCTGCAATGTTAAAAGTGTGACTAACCCCAAAATCTGCAGACAGCTCAAGTTTATATGCATTATCATTATTTTCTCGAACACCTTAAAAGCACCATCATCACGTGGCATTAGCTTTGATTTGCGCAAATTAGGAAATCTATCCTTACGCAAATGTAACCAAACAAGATCTCCAGGTGCAAACAAAACATGTTTTCTACCCTTATCTCTAGCAAGTTTATATTTAACATTCATACGCTCAATGTTTTCCTTAGTTAACTCATGCATTTTTAAAATCAATTCAACATGTTCTTTAGCATCAAAATTAACCTTCTCCGAAGATGGAAGAGGCAACAAATAAATAGGTGCATGACGTAGGAAGCCATACACAATTTCAAAAGGGCACATCTTAGTAGTATAATGCAATAAACGATTATAAGAAAATTCAATATGAGGCAACCATTCTTCCCACATTTTCTTATTATTCTTCAAAACAACCCTAAGCATAGTAGACAATGTTCTATTGACTACTTCAGTTTGTCCATCAATTTGGGGGTGACAAGTAGTACTAAAAAGCAGTTTAGTCCCGAATTTAGCCCATAAACATCTCCAAAAGTGGCTAAGAAATTTAGTATCATGATCTGAAACAATAGTATTTGGCACACCATGTAAGCGAATAATTTCATGAAAGAACAAATCAGCAACATTAACAACATCATTGCTTTTATGACATGGTATAAAGTGTGCCATTTTCAAGAATCTAACCACGACAACAAATATGCTATCCCTCCCCTTCTTTGTTTGAGGTAAACCTAAAACAAAGTACATAGATATGTCCTCCCAAGGAACACTAGGTACAGGCAAAGGCATATATACACCATAAGGATTGAGTTGTGACTTAGCTTTTTGACATGTACTGGAGCGAGCAACAAAACGCTCAACATCCTGTCTCATCTTTGGCCAAAAGAAATGTGTAGCAAGTATGTCCTTCGTCTTCTTCACTCCAAAGTGTCCCATTTATCCTCCTCCATGCGCCTCATGCAACAACAAAAGACGAACGGAGCTAGCTGGAATGCATAGCTTGTTAGCACGGAACACAAATCCATCATTAACGACAAACTTGTTCCACATTCTTCCTTCTTTACAATTCTGCATTACATCTTTAAAATCAACATCATGCACATATTGATCTTTGATGGTCTCCAAACCAAATATTTTGAAGTCAAGTTGTGAAAGCATAGTATAGCGACGAGACAATGCATCAGCAATAACATTTTCTTTACCCTTCTTGTGTTTAATGACATAAGGGAAAGTCTCAATGAATTCAACCCATTTAGCATGTCTACGATTCAGTTTAGCTTGACTTTTAATATGTTTCAACAATTCATGATCAGAATGTATAACAAATTCTTTGGGCCATAAATAATGTTGGCATGTTTCTAAAGTACGAACAAGAGCATATAATTCTTTATCATAAGTAGAATAATTCAGACTAGGACCACTCAATTTTTCAGAAAAGTATGCAACAGGATTGCCATCTTGTAATAACACACCTCCTAATCCAATTCCACTAGCATCACATTCAAGCTCAAAAGTCTTATTGAAATCAGGAAGTTAGAGTAAAGGAGCATGTGTCAACTTATCTTTCAATACCGTGAAGGCTTCTTCCTGTGCGGTACCCCAAACAAAAGGTACATCCTTCTTTGTAAGCTCATTGAGAGGTGCAGCAATGGTGCTGAAATCTCTCACAAATTGCCTATAGAATCTAGTGAGGCCAAGAAAACTCCTCACTTGTGTGACCGTTTTGGGCTGCGGCCAACTCTGAATAGCTTCAATCTTGGCTTTATCAACTTCAATTCCCTATGGAGTAACAACGTAGCCAAGAAAAGATACTCGGTCGATGCAGAAGGTGCACTTCCCAAGGTTACCAAACAAACGTGCATCACGTAGAGCAATAAAAACACCACGTAAATGTTCCAAATGTTCCTCCAAAGATGTGCTATAAATCAATATGTCATCAAAGTAAACTACCACAAATCGTCCAATGAAAGCACGTAAAACTTCGTTCATTAATCTCATGAAAGTACTAGGTGCATTAGTTAACCGAAAAGGCATGACTAACCACTCATATAATCTAAACTTAGTTTTAAATGCTGTTTTCCATTCATCTCCCAATTTCATACGAATTTGATGGTATCCACTACGCAAATCAACTTTGGAGAATATTGTAGAGCCACTCAATTCATCAAGCATATCATCTAGCGTAGGAATAGGACGACGATAACGAATAGTAATATTATTAATGCCTCTACAATCAATGCACATACGCGACATACGATCCTTTTTCGGCACTGAAATGATAGGAACAACACAAGGACTAAGGGATTCGCGTATATAACCTTTGTCGAGCCACTCCTGAACTTGACGCATAATATCCTTCATCTCCTCTGGATTGTTATGGTATGGTGCACGGTTGGGTAATGATGCACCGGGAATTAAGTCAATTTGATGCTCAATCCCTTAAATAGGTGGTAATCCTGGTGGCACATCTTGTGGAAAGACGCCAGCGAACTCCTGCAAAATAGTGATAGCAGGAGGCAAAGAGGAAGGCATGTCCTCAAATGAAAATAATGCCACACAAAAGCATAGCAAATAGATTTGCTAAAATCTAGATCATCAATATCAAATTTGGTGGCAAGTAAACACGCACTTTTCAATTTAATCTCAGAAGCAACACTAGATGGTTTATTGTTAGGCTTCATTTGTTGGTCAAATTATTTTGCCACAATCTGATTTTCACTCTTATTTTGCTCCTGTTTTGCTTTATTAGATCTATTAATATCATCTTTCAAAATGGAAGCAGGAGTCATAGGAAGCAAAGTAATATTTTTGTCCTTATGAACAAGAGTATACTAATTAGTTCTACCATGGTGTACAATTTTTTTTATCAAAGTGCCATGGTCTACCAAGTAATGAGGAACATGCTTGCATAGGTACCACATCACAATCAACATAATCAACATATGTAGAAATACTAAAATGCACACGAACAGTACGTGTTACCTTAACCTTACCGATGTTGTTGAACCATTGGATGTAGAAAGGATGTGGATGTGGTCTTGTGGTGAGAGATAGCTTCTCCACCATCTCCATGCTAGCCAAGTTGTTGCAGCTCCCTCCATCTATGATGACGCGAACAGAACATTCCTTCACAACTCCCTTTGTATGGAACAAATTATGCCTCTGATTTTGCCCAGATTGTGTAACCTACACACTCAAAACACGTTGAGAAACTAAACATTCATACCTGTCAGCATCTTCAGCAGCCATGTATTGCGTCTCATGATCAGACTCATCTCCACCGTGTTCTTCATGTGGAATAAGAGCCAAAGTCTCCTCATCATAGTCACTAGCGGATTCATACCCACCGTCCTCAGTAGCAATCATCACACGCTGAGATTTGCATTCTCTCGCAAAATGTCCTCTTCCCTTACAATGACGACAAATAATATCACTTGTGCGCCCTGTTGATGCCATGGAAGAAGAAGAGCTCTGTACAGGCCCGACAGGTGTGCTCTTGGTAGATAGGGGTGGTTGTGCCTGCTTTCTTGTTTCACGGCTAGAGGTGGCAGCTGATGGAGGTGCCGATGCAGTAGAATGTGTGGAAGTAGAGGATGCACGCGGTGTCCATGAGGAAGGTCGACCTGCAGAATAGTTAGTTCGTGCCAATGCATGTCGATCCTGCACTTCATGTTCAGCTTTACAAGCAAGATGGAATAAACGAGTGATATTATTATACTCCTAATACTCTAGAATGGTCAAAATATCTCTATTTAATCCACCCATAAAACGTGCAAGCATAGCTTCATTATCCTCAACAATACCACATCTAATCATGCTAGTTTGTAATCCTGATAATATTCCTCTACATAATTTTTTCCTTGTCTTAAACGCTGCAATTTTTGAAGTAATTCACGTTGATAATATGGTGGAACCCAACGAGTACGCATAGCAGTTTTCAAAGCAGCTCAAGTAGTTGGAATATTATTCGGATATAATCTACGATGTTCAGACCACCACACACAAGCAAAACTAGTGAAAGCACAAAGTGCAGTAGCAACACGTCTCTCCTCGGGATATTTTAAACATGTAAAACATTGTTTGGTTTCTAACTCCCAAGTAAGATATATATCAGGAACGTATCTACCCTCAAATGGTGGAATATTCAATTTTAGTTTAGGGAGATGGTCATGATCTCGTACCTGAGGGGGAGCCCTACCATTTTGATTATTTGCATGTGGATGACCTAGTGGTTGTGGTGCTAGTGGTTGCACGTAGTTCTGATTTTGATTAACCTCATCCTCGTAATCTCCCGCATAATCATCCTCCTCCTCATCAGCAGCAGGAGCCACAGAAGTATCAACAGCAGCACCAACAGTTTGGCCAGGCGCAAGAGGGACACAGCTCGCTCGGAGGAGGGTTGTTTGGCGACATGGAGGTAGTCGCCGTTGTTGTTGTTGTTGTTGTTGTTATTGTTGTTGTTGTTGTAGAGGTGCGTTAGGTGCAGCCGGTGGTGGTGGTGGAAGACGCGTGAGCAATTCCTTAAACTTGTTATCGTGCTATGTTTCGAACGTCTTCTCCATGCCATCTATCTTCTCCATGGCCTCTTCAAATCTGTTTAGCACATCTTGCACCTGTCGACTCATCATTTGCTGAAATTTATCATGCAACTCCTTATTCGTCATGCTCTCCCAGTCAGTCTCGTCGGCTTGTGATCCTGCCATGGTTAGCAACAATAGAAACACACAAGAATATGATCCTACAGAGTACTAACAAGAGGTGGTGGTGGGTGTCACAAATCCATCAAGCAAATCTCAAATTCTTACAAGTTCTTACCCAGCACCAGGCGGTGATTGGCAACCGTCGTAGTCAAAACTCTCAAAGCTTGGATAGAGCGATTACCAGGGAGAGTCAAATGCACGACATAGATGTATGTGGAGCTGGGAAGGCTTATAATATGGTGGCAAAAAGGATCAGCAATAATCAATTCAGAGATGCAAAGTTGAATAAACGCTCAACGACTGTACTGTGCTGGTCCTAGGCTAGACCGTGCTAGAGACGCGAGCCTAGAACACTAACAAAATCATGACGCTGCACGTAAACAAGGGAGGAGCACACTCTGAAAAAAATTTCTCTTTTTTTTCTTTTTTGCACCTTTTTCCTCTTTTTTTGCTTCGCAACATTTTTTTGAAAAAGTCTACAAATGGTCTAAAAACTGCCTAACCAGAATTTTTCCTCTTTTTTTGAGTTTGGAACTATTTTTCTGCTGCGGGTAGCACGGAAGTTGGAGAGCCCGACTTCGTGACGACTTGTACTATCGCGTGATCTGGAACTCGAAAATAAAGGAACAAATACTGGACTCATACTAGGACTGGTGGCGGAGATGAATCTGGTGGAACTCGGACTGGTGGCGGCGATGAATCTGGTGGAACTCGGACTGGTGGCGGCGATGAATCTGGTGGAACTCGGACTAGTGGTGGATATATGTTGCAGGTGGACTCGGATTGGCGTGATGGCGGCGGATAGGTGGTGGCGTATATGGACTTGGATTGGCGGTGAATATGTAGTGGTGGTATATGGCAGCGGCGATGAAGTTGGTGCGGTAGTGGTATACGGCAGCAGCGATGATGATGATGATGCGGTGGTGATATATGGCAGCGGCGACGTGACAACCTGTGAATAGAACTCGAAACTCTAAAGGACTAGATGCTAAGAGCAGCAACTTGACACGACGATGCAACCGAAAATTCAACAAAGCAAATACAGAAAAGATTATGCGAAGTCTCAGATTGGTTCGGATAGGATGAACTAACCCTATTTTTTGGCGTTTTCGTGGACTATATGTATGAAGAACAGACTCGATCGAAACTACGGAAAACTGTAAAATCTCACCGAGCAACCTGGAATCTGATACCACTTGATGTCCCGTCTTTTGATGAGATGGTGGCTATCGTTTTGGTGGAAGCCGACTTTGACAATCCGACTACGAACATGCGAGGACGTCGCGCCTTAGCAATTGCTAAACCAACACTGAGAGGATATTGACCACGCTGGAGGCTTCATGCACTCATTATGGTGGCTTCAAAGTCCTGGAATCATCACTTGTAACTCCGTTCTTGTTCCCCTTGCGCACGCCATCATCTCCATGCTTGAACTTGCTCCAAGGTTCATCTTTCTTGTCCAAGCTAGGCCCTTCATTTGTAAGCAAAACAAATGTATCCAATTTAGGCAGCATCATATTCTCATGAACATTAGAATCATTACCAAGAAACGAAAGTACCTCGTAATTTAATTGGCGTGTGAGAGCTCTAGTAATTGGTCCAGTATGTATAGCAGCAGGGGCTGTGGGTGTAACAATGGTATTGATGTACTCATCAGTTTCTTTGTTATTCCACCCTTAAAAGTATAATTAGCAAGCATGGTGGAAATTTCACCTTCCGGTATCTTTCTTTTATTTGTAACAATATCTTTCATATACTTAGCATAAGGAGGCATTTTAAGCATATCAGTCAAACGCATACGCGGAAAGATAGGTCTAATCATTTCAGCCAAGCACTCAAAATCCTCATCATCCTTTTTCTTGGATGGATTAGGAGGAAAAGGCATGGGTTTCTGAACCCATGTTTCTCTTTCTCTAGCATGTTTACTAGCAACAAAGTCTCTCTTATCATAATGTTGAATCTTTTATTGTGGGTTATCAAGATAAACAACAGGTTCAATCTCTAGATATTATCATTACTAGGTTGAGCATCAACAAGAACATCATCATTAACATTAGAACTAGGTTCATGTTCATCACCAGATTGTGTGTAACACCTTGAGAATCATGCTACAGTAATCTCCCCCTAATGGTGGCCATCTCATCATGGTTACTATGCAGCTTGCCACTTGTCCAAAAATCAAAGCCTTTTTCAATTTTTTTTAAATAAAGCAAATATTATTTCTTCAAACTGCAAAACTAAAATGTTCATCTTCTAGAAAATATTCCAAAACAAATGCTGTTAAGGAAAACAACATCATCTTCAACTGATATGGGCCTAAGCATTTAAAACAGTGCCAAAACAACACTTTAAATGCCCTATTTTTTTTCTAAAAATTCAAATGAATTCCAAACTTGCCCAAACTTTTTGTGGAAGTGTCTAAAACCACCAGGGATTTAATGGGACACTTCCCAAGTTTTTCCCGAGTCAATAGACTGCCCAAATAATTCTTTTCCTCTCTTTGTTTTTTTAATAAAAAGAAAAACAAGGCATCCCCCTGCGCACATGGGCCATGAGTGCATAGTGTGCCGGCCCAGCCCACCTCCCATCTCCACCTTCCTCTGTTCACAGAAGCCCCCGTGGACGCCGGGCGCACGTCCATGGCGCCGATGGCCATGGGGCAGCCATCCGCCGGTGCCCCGAGAGGATAAGAGACCCCTCCTCGCCCTGGAACAAACCCTAGCCCTCAATCTTTCCCCCTCTCTCTCGTTCTCCTCCCCATAGACCGCACCCGAGTTGCGCCGCCATGAATGAGCTCGCCCGCGCAGCCCTCCTTGCCGTCCGCTCGTGCCCAGGTGGACCGCCGTCGTCCTCCGCGTCATCTACGCGCCGCTATTCGCGCTCGAAGGCTCGGGATCGCCGTCGACGCCATCTTCCCCATCTCTCGATCGCCGACCTTCGCTCCTCGATTCACTGCACCGAGACCTCCCCGAGCACATTGCCGTCCCCCTACAACCTCGCGGTGAGCTCCTCCTCTGAATTCCCCTCATCCCGGTCTCGATTCAACACCGTAGTCGCCTGTACGAGTCCGCGGCCACCATGGCCGAAGCTCAGTGTACGCGTACGCGCCCCTACTTCGCGCTGCACTGCCGCCGCCGCCGGCTATGCCTCGGACGCCTCCCCTCCGTTGCCTATAGTTCCGCCGGCTAGCTGCGCTCCGCCCCTGGGCCTCGCTGACTTGCATACCGCCCCTCTCGCTCGCTAACTGCGCCGGCCGGCCACGCCGTCGCCGTGCGCTCGCCCTGTGCCCCGTACTGCTGCTGCCGCTAGGAGCTGCTGCTTCCCGCGTGTGCGCTCCGCCACCGCTACTGCTACTCCACTGCAGCCCCGCCTCTACGGCTCCGACCGCGCTCCCGCCCCTCGCTGCTGCCTGCTGCAGTTGCGCGCTGCAGCCAGCCACCGCTAGAGCTTCTCCACCCGCGCTGCTCTGTCCCCTTGCCCCGCCACACCCGCTCCGGCCGGCAGTGGCTGCAGTCCGCGCCCAGGCCCGAGGCCATGCCGCGCCGCACGCCCCCACTGGCCTCGTCGGGGCACGACCTCGCCCCGCGCCCAGGCGTAGTGCCCCTCAGGCACGGACGCTCGCGCCATTTAACCCGCCCCACTGGCCCCCGTGCCACTGACCAAGGGGCCCCACAGCCCCTTTTCTTTAAAAAGGTGTTTAAAAAAAGGAATAAGTTTATAAAATTAATTAAGTAATTAATTCGGCAACTAATTAACTTAATTAATCAGACTAATTACACAAATATGTCCATGACAGTGGGCCCCTCCCCTTAATTAGTCTGTTAGATTATGGTTTAGGTCAACGTGTCACTTACAAGTGGGCCCCACTACCCTGTTTGACCGGTCAACAGACTATGTTGACTGATGATGTCATGCTGACGTCATTTTATCTTTTCTGTTAATTTAAATAAATCCAGAAAATGGTTTAATCTTTGGATATTCATAGAAAATAAACCGTAACTCGGATGAAAATGTTTTATATATGAAAGTTGCTCAGAAAAATTCAACGAATCCGATTACACGGTCCGTTCATCTGTCACATGCCTCTAGCATGCTGAACATGGAACATTCCCCCTTCGTTCATGTGTCTGACACAGGTCCGGAACCGGGAATACATTCCCGGTTGAATTTCCCACTTCACCTATATCGTGTAGCCATACGTTAGGTCACACCCGGGACAACATATTGCCATGTTATGCTTTGTGATGCTATGATTGCTTTATATTTACTATTTCTTCCCTCTCTTCTCTCCGGTAGACCCCGAGACCGATGCCGCCCCTGTGATCGACTACGTCGACGACGACCCTTCGTCCTGGCCAGAGCAACCAGGCAAGCCCCCCCCTTTGATCATCCCGATATCGCCCATTCTATTCTCTCATGCTTGCATTAGATTTTGCTACTGTTATTGCTTGCTCCTATTCTGTTGCATAGCCTGTTTATTGTAACCTGCTATTGTTACCTACCTACCTGCTTAGTATAGGTTGGTTAGAGACCCATCAGTGACCCCCCCCCCCCCACTTGACCCGACTGCCCCGCTGGATTATCAGAAGACCCGATCAACGGGGTCGAAGACCAGGCCCCGACACCTCACGTCACATCACGCCCCTTTGTTGCTCGACTCTGCAGAGTTACCATCGAGTGCCGAGGGTGGAACCTCATACATTACTCCTGATGAGATCTCTGTAGAGTAGCTATTTGGTCGTGGTCATCGAGGGTGATTTCCTCCTTAACCACTTCCGATACGACTCTGTCGTGCAACCCCTCAAGTGTGAACCTCGAGGGTGGTTCCTCTTACGTTTACCTTGATGTTTACATCGAGTAGGAATCCGACAAGGGTGATTCCTCAGGTTTTCCCCCTTGGTGTTAGACACACGGTTACTATGGTTACTATGACTTTGCACTGGACCCTGTTACTAAAGACGGGTTGGCCCTGAGGGGTACCCGCGCGAGCTTAATTGTGAGTGATGTGGAGTCGGGCGGACCTGGAAGGTGCCCGCGAGATACTTACGAGGCATGGCCGGACATTCTTAGCCCTTGCCGCAAGTACTCGAGATGGGGCGACGGGGTCACATCGATCGTGAGTCTCTGCTCGTTACCGCGCGTTTCTAATCCACTACGATTTGGATATTTGATCCGAGGGGCCTCTGGCCTGATAGCACTAACCATCACGTGGGCATAGTATGGGTGTTCTGCGTCGTATACATCAGCCGAAGCTTAATAGATGTCATCGACTAAGCGGCACGCGCCGGGTTGGACTGGTAAGCACCTACCTTGTTGAAGGAGGTAGCTAGGTCTGCTCACCGGCCGCCCACACAACGTGCAGAAGTTCCCGGGGAGATGGCCCATGACCCCTGGGGGCATAGGTTTAGTCCGGCGTGCTGGCCTCTCTATTAAGCCTAGGTCGGGTTGCGGCGTATTGTTTGTCCGAGGCCGGGCATGTGTAACACCCTCGATGCGACTATATCTCCCACGTGTCGAGGCACGACTTAGAGGCATAATCGCATTGAAGGCATATGTCGCAAGTTGGGCAATCTTCACAACATCCCATGTAATATAATTAATAAAAGGGGAGATAACATAGTTGGCTTACACTCGCCACGTCAATCAAGTACATAAATAACATTACATCATCCAAACACTCATGGCCCGACTACGGCGCCAAAATAAAAGATAACCCAACATGCGACACGGTCCCGATCACCCCCAACTGGGCACCACTACTGATCATCAGGAAAGGAAACATAGTATCGCTGAGAGTCCTCGTCGAACTCCCACTTGAGCTCAAGCGCGTCACCTGAAGCGGAATCATCAGGCCCTGCATCTGGTTTTGGAAGTAATCTGTGAGCCACAGGGACTCAGCAATCTCGCACCCTCGCGATCAAGACTATTTAAGCTTATAGGAAAGGCAAGGTAAATATGTGGAGCTGCAGCAAGCGACTAGCAAATATGGTGGCTATCCTGTTCGCAAAAGAGAGCGAGAAGAGGAGGCAAAGCGCGAGCGAGAAAC
Organism: Triticum urartu; assembly: GCF_003073215.2. Lineage (NCBI taxonomy): Eukaryota > Viridiplantae > Streptophyta > Magnoliopsida > Poales > Poaceae > Triticum > Triticum urartu. The sequence continues at coordinate 292,201,214 of NC_053025.1, read as the reverse complement.
TAGAGAAACATCCTGCGGCAAGCATTACTCCAACACCGTGTTCACTTCCCGGACTCCGCCGAGAAGAGACCATCACGGTAACTCACACTGTTGATTCATTTTAATTAAGTTAAGGTTCAAGTTGTCTACAACCGGACATTAACAAATTTCCATCTGCCCATAACCGCGGGCACGGCTTTCGAAAGTTCAAATCCTTGCAGGGGAGTCCCAACTTAGCCCATGACAAGCTCTCACGGTCAACGAAGGAATAGACCTCCTCCCGAGACATTCCGATCAGACTCGGTATCCCGGTTCTACAAGACACTTCGACAAGTTAAAACAAATCCAGCAACACCGCCCGAATGTGCCGACAAATCCCGATAGGAGCTGCACATATCTCGTTCTCAGGGCACACTCAGATTGTCCAAACTTCCGGTAGGCCAGCCCAGAGTTGCCCCTGGTGGCCACCGGCGGCTGACGAGGTGGACCAACACTCAGAGGAGCACTGGCCCGGGGGGGTTTAAAATAAGATGACCCTCGGGCTCCGGAAACCCAAGGGAAAAAGGGGCTAGGTGGCCAAATGGTAAAACCAAGGTGGGCATTGCTGGAAAAACTTTAATCAAGGCGAACTATCAAGGGTTCCCATTATAACCCAACCGCGTAAGGAACGCAAAATCCGGGAACATAACACCGATATGACGGAAACTAGGGCGGCAAGAGTGGAACAAAACACTAGGCGAGAGGCCGAGCCTTCCACCCTTTACCAAGTATATAGATGCATTAAGATAACATGGCAATATAATGATATCCCAACAAGTAAATAAATGTTCCAACAAGGAACGGCCTCCAATCTTCACCTGCAACTAGCAACGCTATAAGAGGGGCTGAGCAAAGCGGTAACATAGCCAATCAACGGTTTGCTAGGACATCATGGGTTAGAGGTTTGACATCGCAATTTTGGGAGGCTTGAAAGCAAGTGGTAGGCATCGTAGCATCGGCATAGCAAAAGAGCGAGCATCTAGCAAAGCAAAGATAGTAGTGATTTCGAGGGTATGATCATCTTGCCTGCAAAGTTGTCAGAGTTGACTGGATCCTCGAAAGCAAACTCAACGGGCTCCTCGTTAGCGAACTCGTCTCCCGGCTCTACCCAAACAAGACAAACAAACAAACGGAACACAATCAACCACGTGCAAAGCTCAAACAATATGATGCAAAGATGGTATGCTATGCGGGATGCAATGCGGGATGCATATGCAAGATTTGACAAGGGATGCATGAACCTGGCCTCAACTTGGGAATCCAAGTGTGCCACTGCAAAGATGATATGAATACGCTTGAAAATGATATAAAGAACGCCGGAATCGGAGTTACGGTTTGGAAATGGCAAGCGATTCAAATATGACCACGGTCTGTGATTTACAGCAAGTAGCCATCTAAATGCAATGAGGTGAGCATGCTACAGCACTCAAACATGACAACAAAATACATGGCAGGGATCCATTCAAGATGCTTAACAAAAGTCTAGCACTGAGATACGGCCAAATCATCCATTAACAGGTTCAAACAAGCAGGGCAAAAATGCATATGGTAAACAGATTTCAGACTTAGTGAAATTAACACTTGTCTGAAATCTCAGATCAGGTAGCACTCTTTGGAGCAACAAAACTACATGCTACAGGACCTGAACATGGCAAAGTAAAACATGGCATGGAGCTACTCAAAGAGCTTAACAAAAGTCCCTTAGTGACCTTGAGCCAAAAGGGATCAGAAAATACATATTAGCAAGCCTGTGAACATAGAAAAAGCATAATCAGTTTTCAGACTTAGTGAAAACTGGCACATGCTGAAACATATCTCAAGTAGGCATGTTTACGAGCTCGATGCACTCACTACGGAGCAAGTCATGAAAAGCTAAGCAAGCATACATCTATCAAGAACACACAAAGTGCAAGCTAGGCATGGCAAGAACAATAGCATAGCATGCACAGATCAACTACAACATCATCGGCAAAATTGCTAACAAGTAGACAATCTGCCCGGAATCACGAAGTAGCAAAAGTAGAGCTCGATTGACTCAAGCTAGGGTGCTCCATAATTGCAAACAAAGACATGTATGGATAGAGCACTACAAGATTAATAAAACACCCTTACTGATCATCCTCAAAAGAGGCACGAATCACTAGGAAACAACATGAACATATGGCAACATGAGATAAACAGGTCAAGGACTTAGTGGAAATGCCAAGTCCCTGAAAACAGAATTACCAAGTGCCTCACTTTGCAAGCTTGTACTAGTCACCACACCCATCACAAAAATACATGGGTTGCACCTCTGGAAAGATGGGAAAACCCTTAACAAAACATATGTAGACCACATGGGCATATCATGCACACAATAATCATGGCAAAAAATGACAAATATCTAAATGGAGTAGCAGATCTGACAATTATCTCAAGTAGCACTCTTCCAACAGCATTTCGGGCATCAAGATGAACTCAAATGAAAATGATGCAACGGAATGAAATGATGTACTCTCTGAGACCAACATTTTGATATGCTATATGCCCAAAACGGAGTTACGGATGAGGAGTTACGATGCCATGAACAGGAGCATATGGATCTGGGAAAACGGGGACTTTGGAAAAAAAATATACCCTCTGAAAACAGATCTAGGGTTTTGCACGGAAACCGAGGTGGCGACGGATCTGAGCTCGCCGGAGCTGTAGACACCGGAGGGGGGTCGGCGGAGTGGCGCGGAAGCCGAGGGGGGTCGCCGGACGGCGGCGGGTGGCGCGGCGCCGAACTTGGCGGCGCCGGCAAGAGGCAAGGTGGCGGTGCGGCGTCTCACGGCACCGGCCGGCGAGGTCGCCGGAGCGGTGGCTGAGGTGGCCCGGCGACGAGGTGGTAGCCGGCGCCGGTCGGCGCCGGAGACGGGTGGAGGCGGCGGCGCGGCGAGGGGCGTCGGGGAGGAGAAGGGCGCGGGCGGCGGCGTCTCCTCGGGGCCGCGGGGGCTCGCGGCGGGCCGCGCGGGCCGGCGTTGCTGCGGGTGGCGGCGCGCCACATGGCGGCCCCCGGTTGGCTGCGGGCGGCGGCGGCGATGTGTCCGATTTAGGCGGCGGACATGTCCGTCGGCGGCGGGGCGATTTTAGGGTTTCGGGGGAGAAGGAGATCCGGATTTGGAATGGGAGGGGGGGTATATATAGGCATAGAGGGAGCTAGGAGAGTCCAAATGAGGTGCGGTTTTCGGCCACGCGATCATGATCGAACGATCTAGATGATGGAGAGGGTTTTGGTTGGTTTTGGGCCAACTTAGAGGGGTGTTGGGCTGCAACACACACGAGGCCTTTTCGGTCCCTCGGTTAACCGTTGGAGTATCAAACGAAGTCCAAATGGTACGAAACTTGACAGGCGGTCTACCGGTAGTAAACCAAGGCCGCTTGGCAAGTCTCGGTCCAATCCGGAAATGTTTAATCCCCACACACGAAAGAAAGGTAGAAATGACCACCGGAGGAGAACGAAGCACCGGAATGCAAAACGGACAACGGGGAAAATGCTCGAATGCATGAGATGAACACGTATGCAAATGCAATGCACATGATGACATGATATGAGATGCATGACAACGGTAAAAACACACGGAGACAAAAACCCAAACCCGAGAAAATAGAGTACAAATTGGGTAAATCATATCTCGGGTGTTACAACACTCCACCACTACGAAAGGATCTCGTCCCGAGATCTAGGACTGAAAGAACGCCGGGTACTCATAACGGAGGTGATCCTCGCGTTCCCAGGTAGCTTCACGGTCGGAATGGTGTGACCACTTGACTTTGAGGAATTTGATTGACTTGTTGCGAGTCTTGCGTTCAGTCTCTTCAAGAATAGCAACTGGGTGCTCACGATAAGAGAGATCTTCTTGGTGCTCAATGTCCTCGAAGTTGACGGTGCGGTCAGGAGTCTTGAAGAACTTTCAGAGCTGAGAGACATGGAACACATCATGAACATTTGCAAAGTTTGAAGGAAGCTCGAGTTGATAGGCGAGATCGCCTCTCTTGCTGAAAATCTTGAAAGGTCCCACGTATCTAGGGGCAAGCTTCCCTTTGATACCGAAGCGACGAGTACCTTTCATAGGAGAGACGCGGAGGTAAACATGATCTCCGATCTCGAAAGCCAAATCACGGTGCTTACTATCATAGTAGCTCTTCTGTCGGGATTGGGCTGCTTTGAGGTTATCTCGAATGAATTTGCACATTTCCTCTGCCGCTGTGATTAAGTCATTACCCAAAAGCTGACGTTCATCAGTTTCAGACCAGTTGAGAGGGGTACGGCACTTCCTGCCATACAGAATTTCAAATGGGGCCTTGCTCGAACTTGCTTGAAAACTGTTGTTGTAGGAGAATTCAGCATAAGGAAGACAATCCTCCCACTTCATGCCGAAGGAGGTCACACAAGCCCTGAGCATATCTTCAAGAATCTGGTTGACACGCTCGACTTGACCGCTAGTTTGAGGATGGAAAGTTGTGCTGAAGCGGATGTTGGTGCCCATGGCCTTCTGAAAAGAATCCCAAAACTTGGAGGTAAAGATGCTGCCACGGTCTGAAGAGATCACTTGAGGAATACCGTGTAGAGAGACAATACGTGAGGTATAGAGTTCCGCCAATTGAGCTGCAGTGATCGACTCTTTGATAGGCAGAAAGTGAGCCACTTTGGTGAGTTTGTCGATGACAATGAATATAGCATCATTGCCACGCTTGGACTTTGGAAACCTAGTCACGAAGTCCATCTCAATGTGGTCAAACTTCCATTCTGGAATGGCAAGAGGTTGGAGGAGACCCGCTAGCCTTTTATGTTCTGCCTTCACTCTTCTGCAGACATCACATTCATTCACGAACTGAGCAATCTCGCGCTTCATTCGAGTCCACCAATAAGCCTGCTTGAGGTCCTGATACATCTTCGTGCTCCCAGGGTGGATGGAGAGGAGAGAATTGTGAACCTTGTTCATGATCACTTTACAGAGGTCACCTTTGGGCACGACAATACGATCCTCGAAGAAGAGAGTATCCTTGTCATCAAGGCGGTAGCACTTGTACTTGGGTTGACTCTTGGCAATCCCAATCTTCACCTTTTTCACCATAGCATCAAGCTGGGCTTGGCGAATCTGGTCTTCCAAGGTAGGAAAGACTTGAAGGTTGGCGAGGAAACCTTGAGGAACAACTTGCAGATTAAGTTTGCGGAAAGCTTCACAAAGCTCGGGTTGATAAGGCTTGAGAATCAGACTGTTGCAGTAAGACTTCTTGCTCAATGCGTCAGCAATCACATTGGCCTTGCCTGGAGTATACTTGATACTCGGATTATACTCTTGAATCATTTCGACCCATCGAGTTTGCTTGAGGTTGAGATTAGGCTGAGTGAAGATGTACTTGAGACTCTTGTGATCAGTGAAAATGTCCACTTTTCTTCCCAATAAGAGATGTCTCCAAGTCAAAAGAGCATGCACAACTGCCGCCAACTCGAGATCATGAGTGGGGTAGTTCTTCTCATTGGGCTTCAACTGGCGAGATGTATAAGCAACAACTTTCTTCTCTTGCATCAACACTACGCCAAGACCTTGGAGAGAGGCATCACAAAAGACCTCGTATGGCTTGGATTCATCAGGCGGAGTCAGAACTGGAGCAGTGATCAATTTCTCTTTCAAAGTGTTGAAAGCAATGTCACACTCCGGAGACCAAACTTACTTGACGTGCTTCTGGAGAAGATTTGAGAGAGGCTTCGCGATCATAGAAAAGTTTTCAACGAATCTTTGACAGTAGCTTGTGAGACCGAGGAAGCTACGGAGTTGCTTCACGTTCTGAGGAGGTTCCCAATTCACAATTGCAGACACCTTCTCAGGATTCACCGCAATGCCCTTGGCAGAGATGATATGACCAAGATAAAGAACCTCATCGAGCCAAAATTCGCACTTGGAGAACCTTGCGTAGAACTGGTGTTCTCTGAGCTTATCGAGTACCAAACGCAAGTACTTGGCATGATCTTCCTTGTTCTTCGAGAAAACCAGAATGTCGTCGAGATAGACCAAAACGAAGTCATTGCTGTAGGCGTTGAAGATGAAGTTCATCATGCGAGAGAAAGTCGGAGGAGCGTTGACGAGGCCAAAAGACATGACAGTGTATTCATATGAACCATAGCTTGTCCTAAAAGCCGTCTTGGGAATATCTTGCTCACGGATTCGAATCTGATGATTACCCATACGGAGATCAAGCTTGGAGAATACTTGGGCACCTTTGAGTTGTTCGAACAGCTCGTTGATGTTGGGAAGTGGGTATTTGTTCTTGATGGTCTTCTTGTTAAATGAGCGGTAATCAACACAAAGTCGGTCCGTTCCATCCTTCTTCTTCACAAAAAGAACACCACAACCCCACGGAGAAGAACTAGGCCGGATGAGACCCATTCTCTCTTGAATATCGAGTTGCTTCTTCAGCTCCTTCAACTCTTCAGGTCCGAGCTTGTAAGGACGCTTGCACACAAGTTCCGTACCAGGCTCAAGATCAATAACGAATTCAACTGGCCGGTGCGGAGGCATTCCTGGAAGCTCTTCTGGAAAGACGTCTTGATATTCGCAAACGACTGGAATTTGTGAGATAGCATCCAGTTCACCCTTCTCATTGAGAGAAAACAGACGGATAGTATTATCCCGAGCGGCAAAGACAATTACATCCTTAGACAAATGAGTCCATTGAATCTACCTGGCTGCACAATCAAGATGTGCCTTGTGCTTAGACAGCCAATCCATCCCGAGAATAAGATCTATATCCGAGTCACCAAGAATCATTGGAGAAGCCAGAAACTTGAAATCACCCATCGAGATAAAAATATTCGGAACCTCATAGTTAGCGAGCAAACATCTACTCGGAGAGACAACTGCTAACGGTTTATGCATGACTTGGGAAAACCAACCATGCTTAGATGCAAAAGGTCTCGAGATAAAACAATGTGATGCACCAGTGTCGAAAAGAACTTTTGCAGGAATATCATTAACAGGAAGGTTACCCATGATGACATCTGACGAGTCCTCTGCCTGAGCTGCGTTCATCAAGTTGACCTTGGCATGCTTGGGGTTATGCTTGACCACAGCTGTACTTGCCGATCTGACAGGAGGAGGAGGAGGAAGACGCCTTTGGTTGAAGCACTTGTTGGCATAGTGACCCTTCTGTTGGCACTTGTTGCACGTGACCTCTGAAAGCGGACGGTGATACGGAGCACTAGATCTTGGAGCTTGAGACGAAGTCTTGTTCTGAAAGCCAAGGTTGGGTGGGTGGGAAGAACCACTGCCACCTTTGCTCTTCTGATACGGCTGACGGAACGGAGGAGGAGGAAGCCAAAACTTCTGCTTACCTCAAGGGCTCAAAGAGAACAAGAGCTAGCTGGATTTCTTCTCTGAGACCACCCCTGAACTGGTATATCATGCTCTTCTCATCAGGAACATCCTGCTTGGCAAAGGGGCGAGCTTCTGGAACAACTTGTTGTAGTCATAGACAGACAAAGAGCCTTGCTTCAGGTTGCGTAATTCCTCACGCTTGCTTTCAACCACACTTTGGGAATATGGTGAGCTCGGAAATCTTGGCGGAATTCATCCCAGGTAATCACACATCCACCTCTGGAATCCTTGTACTGCTGGAACCATTCCGCAGCTTGATCTTTGAGTTGGAAGGAAGCGAACTTGACGAAGTCCTCAGGCCTGACGTTACTGCACTCGAAATGCTTGCACAGATCCACAAGCCAATCGTCAGCATCGGTTGCCTCAACACAATTGCTGAAAGTCTTTGGCCCTCGATGCGGCTATATCTCCCACGTGTCGAGGCACGACTTAGAAGCATAACCGCATTGAAGGCAATGTCGCAAGTTAGGCAATCATCACAACATCCCATGAAATATATAGATAATAAAAGGGGAGATAACATAGTTGGCTTACACTCGCCACGTCAATCAAGTACATAAATAACATTAGATCATTCAAACACTCATGGCCTGACTACGGCGCCAAAATAAAAGATAACCCAACATGCGACACGGTCCCGATCACCCCCAACTGGGCACCACTACTGATCATCAGGAAAGGAACATAGTATCGTTGAGAGTCCTCGTCGAACTCCCACTTGAGCTAAGCGCGTCACCTGGAGCGGAATCATCAGGCCCTGCATCTGGTTTTGGAAGTAATTTGTGAGCCACAGGGACTCAGCAATCTCGCACCCTCAGAGCTCAACTCCCCGGGACACTTCCACAAAACCCCTGACAGGAGGCACCAAGACAATGTTCTCGTCATAAAACCATCGAAACGATTCTAAGATACCCGCGTGATCCTAAAAAAAATATGGTGATTAAGACTATTTAAGCTTATAGGAAAGGCAAGGTAAATATGTGGAGCTGCAGCAAGCGACTAGCAAATATGGTGGCTATCCTGTTCGCAAAAGAGAGCGAGAAGAGGAGGCAAAGCGCGAGCGAGAAACTAGAGAGCAACCTGCGCAAACATTACTCCAACACCGTGTCCACTTCCCAGGACTCCGCCGAGAAGAGGCCATCACGGTAACACACTCAGTTGATTCATTTTAATTAAGTTAAGGTTCAAGTTATCTACAACCGGACATTAACAAATTCCCATCTGCCCATAACCGTGGGCATGGCTTTCGAAAGTTCAAATCCCTGCAGGGGAGTCCTAACTTAGCCCATGACAAGCTCTCACGGTCAACGAAGGAATAGACCTCCTCCTGAGACATTCCGATCAGACTCGGTACCTTGGTTCTTCAAGACACTCTGACAGGGTAAAACTAAACCAGCAACACCGCCCGAATGTGCCGACAAATCCCGATAGGAGCTGCACATATCTCGTTCTCAGGCACACTCAGATTGTCTAAACTTCCGGTAGGCCAGCCCAGAGTTGCCCCTGGTAGCCACCGGCGGCTGACGAGTTGGACCAACACTCAGAGGAGCACTGGGGGGGGGTTTAAAATAAGATGACCCTCGGCTCCGAAAACCCAAGGGAAAAAGAGGCTAGGTGGCAAATGGTAAAACCAAGGTTGGGCATTGCTGGAAAAGCTTTAATCAAGGCGAGGTATCAAGGGGTTCCCATTATAACCCAACCGCGTAAAGAACGCAAAAATCCAGGAACATAACACCGATATGACGGAAACTAGGGCGGCAAGAGTGGAACAAAACACTAGGCGAGAGGCCGAGCCTTCCACCCTTTAACAAGTATATAGATGCATTAAGATAACATGGCAATATAATGATATCCCAACAAGTAAATAAATGTTGCAACAAGGAACGGCCTCCAATCTTCACCTGCAACTAGCAACGCTATAAGAGGGGCTGAGCAAAGCGGTAACATAGCCAATCAACGGTTTGCTAGGACATGGTGGGTTAGAGGTTTGACATCGCAATTTTGGGAGGCTTGAAAGCAAGTGGTAGGCATCGTAGCATCGGCATAGCAATAGAGCGAGCATCTAGCAAAGCAAAGATAGTAGTGATTTCGAGGGTATTGAATCATCTTGCCTGCAAAGTTGTCAGAGTGACTGGATCACTGGATCCTCGAAAGCAAACTCAACGGGCTCCTCGTTAGCAAACTCGTCTCCCGGCTCTACCCAAACAAGACAAACAAACAAATGGAACACAATCAACCACGTGCAAAGCTCAAACAATATGATGCAAAGATGGTATGCTATGCGGGATGCAATGCGGGATGCATATGCAAGATTTGACAAGGGATGCATGAACCTGGCCTCAACATGGGAATCCAAGTGTGCCGCTGGAAAGATGAGACGAAAAAGCTTGAAAACGATATAAAGTACGCCGGAATCGGAATTACGGTTTGGAAATGGCAAGCGATTCAAATATGACCACGGTCTGCGATTTACAGCAAGTAGCCATCTAAATGCAATAAGGTGAGCATGCTACAGCACTCAAACATGACAACAAAATACATGGCAGGGATCCATTCAAGATGCTTAACAAAAGTCTAGCACTGAGATACGGCCAAATCATCCATTAACAGGTTCAAGCAAGCAGGGCAAAAATGCATATGGTAAACAGATTTCAGACTTAGTGAAATTAACACTTGTCTGAAATCTCAGATCAGGTAGCACTCTTTGGAGCAACAAAACTACATGCTACAGGACCTGAACATGGCAAAGTAAAACATGGCATGGAGCTACTCAAAGAGCTTAAAAAAAGTCCCTTAGTGACCTTGAGCCAAAAGGGATCAGAAAATACATATTAGCAAGCCTGTGAACATAGAAAAAGCATAATCAGTTTTCAGACATAGTGAAAACTGGCACATGCTGAAACATATCTCAAGTAGGCATGTTTATGAGCTCGATGCACTCACTACGGAACAATTCATGAAAAGCTAAGCATACATCTATCAAGAACACACAAAGTGCAAGCTAGGCATGGCAAGAACAATAGCATAGCATGCACGGATCAACTACAACATCATCGGCAAAATTGCTAACAAGTAGACAATCTGCCCGGAATCACGAAGTAGCAAAATTAGAGCTCGATTGACTCAAGCTAGGGTGCTCCATAATTGCAAACAAAGACATGTATGGATAGAGCACTACAAGATTAATAAAACACCCTTACTGATCATCCTCAAAAGAGGCACGAATCACTAGGAAACAACATGAACATATGGCAACATGAGATAAACAGGTCAAGGACTTAGTGGAAATGCCAAGTCCCTGAAAACAGAATTACCAAGTGCCTCACTTTGCAAGCTTGTACTAGTCACCACACCCATCACAAAAATACATGGGTTGCACCTCTGGAAAGATGGGAAAACCCTTAACAAAACATATGTAGACCACATGGGCATATCATGCACACAATAATCATGGCAAAAAATGACAAATATCTAAATGGAGTAGCAGATCTGACAATTATCTCAAGTAGCACTCTTCCAACAGCATTTCGGGCATCAAGATGAACTCAAATGAAAATGATGCAACGGAATGAAATGATGTACTCTCTGAGACGAACATTTTGATATGATATATGCCCAAAACGGAGTTACGGATGAGGAGTTACGATGCCATGAACAGGAGCATATGGATCTGGGAAAACGGGGACTTTGGAAAAAAAATATACCCTCTGAAAACAGATCTAGGGTTTTGCACGGAAACCGAGGTGGCGGCGGATCTGAGCTCGCGGGAGCTGTAGACACCGGAGGGGGGTCACCGGAGTGGCGCGGAAGCCGAGGGGGGTCGCCGGACGGCGGCGGGTGGCGCGGCGCCGGTCTTGGCGGCGTCGGCAAGATGCGAGGTGGCGGCGCGGCGTCTCGCGGCACCGGCCGGCGAGGTCGCCGGAGCGGTGGCTGAGGTGGCCCGGCTACAAGGTGGTAGCCGGCGCGGGTCGGCGCCAGAGACGGGTGGAGGCGGCGGCGCGGCGAGGGGCGTCGGGGAGGAGAAGGGCGCGGGCGGCGGCGGCTCCTCTGGGCCGCAGGGGCTTGCGGCGGGCCGCGCGGGCCGGCGTGGCTGCGGGTGGCGGCGCGCCATGTGGCGGTCCCCGGTTGGCTGCGGGCGGCGGGGGCGATGTGTCCAATTTAGGCGGCGGACATGTGCGTCGGCGGCGGGGCGATTTTAGGGTTTCGGGGGAGAAGGAGATCCGGATTTGGAATGGGGGGGGGGGGTATATATAGGCATAGAGGGAGCTAGGAGAGTCCAAATGAGGTGCGGTTTTCGGCCACGCGATCGTTATCGAACGATCTAGATGATGGAGAGGGTTTTGGTGGGTTTTGGGCCAACTTGGAGGGGTGTTGGGCTGCAACACACACGAGGCCTTTTCGGTCCCTCGGTTAACCGTTGGAGTATCAAACGAAGTCCAAATGGTACGAAACTTGACAGGCGGTCTACGGTAGTAAACCAAGGCCGCTTGGCAAGTCTTGGTCCAATCCAGAAATGTTTAATCCCCACACACGAAAGAAAGGTAGAAATGACCACCGGAGGAGAACGAAGCGCCGGAATGCAAAACGGACAACGGGGAAAATGCTCGAATGCATGAGATGAAAACGTATGCAAATGCAATGCACATGATGACATGATATGAGATGCATGACAACGGTAACAACACACGGAGACAAAAACCCGATCCCGAGAAAATAGAGTACAAATTGGGTAAATCATATCCGGGGTGTTACAGCATGACCTAGGAAAGTGTGTCTGGCCGGAGTTAATCGAGCGTGGTGGGTAAGTTGGTGCACCCCTGCAGGGAAGAAAACATCTATCGATAGCCCGTCCTACGGTAACGGACACTTGGAGTTGTATCCCGATCGATACAACTAGAACTGGATACTTGTGATGAGAAACAGATGGTGATGAGAATTGGATTGTGATGATAACTGGATAGTATGGCTCTGGGATTGCTTTCTCGCAGGGAGTCGAGAAAGGATCTCTGGCCGAGGTTGATAACACTTATACTACTTCACTTTATGCTACTCTACTCCCTCCTATTGCTGCAAGATGGTGGTTTCCAGAAGATGCTAGTCTTCGATAGGCTAGGCTTTCCCCTTCCCTTCTGGCATTCTGCAGTTTAGTCCACAGATACAACCCTTTTCCTTTGATACAGATGCATACTTAGTTTAGATCTGATGTAAGTCTTGCGAGTACTTTGGATGAGTACTCACAGCTGCTTTGCTACCTCTTTTTCCCCATACCCGATTGTTGCGACCAGATGACGGATCCCAGGAGCCAGACGACACCACAGATGACTACTGCTACCCCGAGAGTGCCTACTACTACGTGACGACCGCTGACGACTTGGAGTAGTTAGGAGGCTCCTAGGCAGGAGGCCTTGCCTTTTTGATCGATGTTGCTTTTGTGACAGCCTTCTTAAGGCAAACACTTGTCTAACTTATGTCTGTACTCAGATATTGTTGCTTCCGCTGACTCTTGTGTTTTCAAGCTTATGTATTCGAGCCCTCGAGGCCCCTGGCTTGTAATATAAAGTTTGTATTATTTTAATTTGTGTCTAGAGTTGTGTTGTAATGTCTTCCCGTGAGTCCTTGATCTTGATCGTACACATTTGCGTGTATGATTAGTGTATGATTGAATCGAGGGAGTCACATTGTGTCTCAGCATCAGAGATGGAAATATCATTAGGATTCTCAGGTGTATCTACAACAGGTTCACTAGAAGCATGCAATGTCCTATCAGTTTTCTTTTTCTTTTTATTAGTAGGATTAGGTGCATCAGTATTAATTCTCTAAGAATCTTGCTCAACTCTCTTAGGGTGACCCTCAGGATACAAAGGTTTCTGAGTCATCTTACCACCTCTAGTCATAATCCTGACGGCATGATCATTATTCTTATTATTCAACTCATTGAGCAAATCATCTTGTGCATTAAGTACTTGTTCTACTTGAATTTTTACCATTGAAGCATGTTTACTAATAAGCTTAATACCATTAACATCTCTACTCATATAATCACCCAAGTAGTCAAGCATGTGAGCATTATGTTTCAATTTTCTACTAACATAAGCATTGAAGTTCTCTTGTTTAACAATAAAATTATCAAACTCATCCAAGCATTGACTAGCATACTTATTATAAGGAATATCACCTTCATCAAATCTATAGAGAGAATTTACCTTTACTACCTGTGTCGGAGAATTAAGACCATGTAATTCTTCAATAGACGGTAAATCCTTAACATCTTCAGCTTTAATACCTTTTTATTTCATAGATTTCTTTGCCTCTTGCATATGTTTAGGATTGAGAAATAGAATACCTATTTTCTTAGAAGTTGGCCTAGGAGTTGGTTCAGGAAGTGTGCAATCATTATCATTACTCAATATATTATTCAATACCTATTCAGCTTGTTCAACAGTTCGTTCCCTGAAAACACAACCAGCACAACTATCCAGGTGGTCTCTAGAAGCATCGGTTAGTCCATTATAAAAGATATCAAGTATTTCATTTTTTGAGAGGATGGTCAGGCAAAGCATTAAGTAATTGGAGAAGCCTCCCCAAGCTTGTGGGAGACTCTCTTCTTCAATTTGCACAAAGTTAAATATTTCCTTTAAAGCAACTTGTTTATTATGAGCAGGGAAATATTTTTTAGAGAAGTTGTAAATCATATCCTAGGGACTACGCACACAACCAGAAGCAAGACCATACTTTAGCATCACCCTTTAATGAGAAAGGAAACAATTTCAGAATATAGTAATAGCGAGTTTTTCCTCATGAGCAAATAGGGTGGCTATATCATTCAATAAGATGTGCCACAACAGTTTCAGATTCATAACCATAGAAAGGATCGAATTCAACCAAAGTAATTAACTCAGGATGAATAGAGAATTCATAATCCTTATCAGTAACAATGATAGGTGAGGTAGGAAACTTAGGATCATATTGCATTCTAGCATTCAAAGATTTTTCTTTCATCTTAGCTAACAATTTCTTAAAAGTCTCTAGCAGTTTCCTCATCCATAATATAACCCTCAGGTACAACCGGCAATTCATATCTAGGGGAGAATCTTAATCTTCAGTTTCAATAATATCATCAGTTTCAGTAATTTCATTCTCTCTAGCCCTAGCAAGTTGTTCATCAAGAAATTCACCTAGTGGCACAATATTATCAAGAAAAGTAGTATGACCATAAGCATCATGCATAGCAGAAGTAGCATCACCAATAGCATGCGACATATTGGAATCAATAGCAGGTGTAGGTGTCGCAAGTTTACTTAAAACAGAAGGTGAATGAAGTGCAGATCTAGATGACAATTCCTTACCTTCCCGCGTACTAGAGGGATAAATCTTGGTTTGGTTGTCTTTCAGATCCCTCATAATGATCAATGATATAAATCCCAAGTGACTCAAAGAATAGAGCTATGCTCCCCGGCAACGGCGCCAGAAAAATGTTTTGATAACCCACAAGTATAGGGGATCGCAGCAGTTTTCGAGGGTAGAGTATTCAACCCAAATTTACTGATTCAACACAAGGGTAGCCAAAGAGTATTCTTGAGAATTAGCAGCCTAGTTGTCAATTCAACCACACCTGAAAGACTTGATATTTGCAGCAAAGTATTTAGTAGTAAAGTGATGGGGAACGCAGTAATTTCAAAAAAATTCCTACGCACACGCAAGATCATGGTGATGCATAGCAACAAGAGGGAAGAGTGTTGTCTACGTACCCTCGTAGACCGTAAGCGGAAGCATTATGACAACGCGGTTGATGTAGCCGTACGTCTTCACGATCGACCGATCCTAGTACCGAAAGTACGGCACCTCCGCGATCTGCACACGTTCGGCTCGGTGATGTCCCACGAACTCACGATTCAGCAGAGTGTCGAGGGAGAGATTCGTCAGCACGATGGCGTAATGACAGTGATGATGATGCTACCGAAACAGGGCTTCGCCTAAGCACTGCTGCGATATGACCGAGGTGGATTATGATGGAGGGGGGCACCGCACACGGCTAAGAGATCAATGATCAACTTGTGTGTCTATGGGGTGCCCCTGGCCACGTATATAAAGGATGGAGGGACGAGGAGGCCAGCCCTCATAGGACGCGCCCAAAGTGTGGAGTCCTAATAGGACTCCCTAGTCCTAGTAGGATTCCACCTCCCACATGGAATAGGAAAAAGGAAGGGAGAAGGAGAAGGAAGGAAGGGGGCGCCCCCTTTCCCTAATCCAATTCGGACCAGTCCATGGGGAAGGGGCGGCGGCCACCCTTGAGGCCTTTCTCTCCTTTCTCGTATGGCCCATTAAGGCCCAATACGAATTCTCGTAACTCTCCGGTACTCCGAAAAATACCCGAATCACTCGGAACCTTTCCGATGTCCGAATATAGCCTTCCAATATATCGATCTTTACGTCTTGACCATTTCGAGACTCCTAGTCATGTCCCCGATCTTATCCGGGACTCCGAACAAACTTTGGTCATCAAATCACATAACTCATAATACAAATCGTCACAAAACGTTAAGCATGCGGACCCTACGGGTTCGAGAACTATGTAGACATGACCGAGACTCATCTCCGGTTAATAACCAATAGGGGAACCTGGATGCTCATATTTGTTCCTACATATTCTACGAAGATCTTTATCGGTCAAACCGCATAACAACATACGTTGTTCCCTTTGTCATCGGTATGTTACTTGCCCGAGATTTGATCGTCGGTATCTCAAAACATAGTTCAATCTTGTTACTGGCAAGTCTTTTTACTCGTTCTGTAATGCATCATCCTGCAGCTAACTCATTAGTCACATTGCTTGCAAGTCTTATAGTGATGTGCATTACCGAGAGGGCCCAGAGATACCTCTCCGATAGACGGAGTGACAAATCCTAATCTCGATCTATGCCAACTCAACAAACACAATTGGAGACACCTATAGAGCATCTTTATAATCACCCAATTACATTTTGACGTTTGATAGCACACAAGGTGTTCCTCCGGTATTCGGGAGTTGCATAATTTCATAGTCCGAGGAACATGTATAAGTCATGAAGAAAGTAGTAGCAATGAAACTGTAATGATCATAATGCTAAGCTAACGAATGGGTCTTGTCCATCGCATCATTCTCCTAATGATGTGATCCCGTTCATCAAATGACAACACATGTCTATGGTTAGGAAACATAACCATCTTTGATAAATGAACTAGTCAAGTAGAGGCATACTAGGGACACTTTGTTTTGTCTATGTATTCACACATGTACTAAGTTTCCGGTTAATACAATTCTAGCATGAATAATAAACATTTATCATGAAATAAGGAAATAAATAATAACTTTATTATTACTTCTAGGGCATATTTCCTTCACAAAGTAGTATGGAAGTAACTGTAATGATGGTAAAAGTAACAGTAGCAATTTTGTGGCAATTGTAACAGTGGCAACAGAAAAGTAACTTAGCAAAGATCAATATGAAAAAAACTCGTAGGCAATGGATCAATGATGGATAATTAAGTTAGATGGCATTCATCATGCAACTGTTATAACCTAGGGTGACACAAAACTAGCTCCAATTCATGAATATAATGTAGGCATGTATTCCGTATATAGTCATACGTGCTTATGGAAAAGAACTTGCATGACATCTTTTGTCCTACCCTCCCGTGGCAGCGGGGTCCTATTGGAAACTAAGGGATATAAAAGGCCTCCTTTTAAAAGGGAACCAGACCAAATAATTATCACTTAGTGAATACATGAACTCTTGAAACTACAGTCATCACCGGGAAGTGTCCCAACTATTGTCACTCTAGGGGTGCCAGATCATAACACGTAGTAGGTGACTATAACTTGCAAGATGGGAACAAGAACACAAATTTATTCATGAAAACATAATAGGTTCATATCAGAAAGCATGGCACTCGTGCCCTAGTGACAAGCATTAAGCATAGCAAAGTCATACCAACATCAATATTAGAACAAAGTGGATACTAGGGATCAAACCCTAACAAAACTAACTCGATTACATGATAAATCTCATCCAACCCATCACCATCCAGCAAGCCTACGATTGAATTACTCACACACGGCGCTGGGCGTCATGAAATTGGTCATGGAGGAAGGTTGGTGATGATGATGGCGACAATTTCCCTCTCCGGAGCCCCGAACGGACTCCAGATCTGGCATCCCGATGAAGAACAAGGGGTGACAGCGGCTTCGTATCGTAAAACACGATGAATCCTTCTCTCTGATTTTTCCTCCCCGAACGTGAATATATGGAGTTGGAGTTGAGGTCGGTAGAGGTCCATGGGACCCACAAGGCAGGGGAAGCCCTCCACCCTTGGGGACAGTCGATGGGTCTCCCTCTGTTGATTCTTTTGCCAATATTTTTTTATATATTCCAAAAATATTCTCTGTGATGTTTCAGGTCATTCCGAGATCTTTTATTTCTGCACAAAAATAACACCAAGGCAATTCTGCTGAAAACAACGTCAGTCCGGGTTAGTTCCATTCAAATCATGCAAATTAGAGTCCAAAACAGGGGTAAAAGCATTTGGAAAAGTAGATACGATGGAGAAGTATCACGCCCCATCACAGAACACCACCAAACCTGGACTACACCAACCTGGACATCCGGCTCTTCATGAGTCGCCGGACATCCGGCTCTTCGTGAGCCACCGGACATCCGGCCTCCGACCCGGAAATCTGGACCCCGCCTATCTAGAGAGCACCGAGACCGGCCCCGACCGCACGGACATCTGGCGCCAACCCGGACATCTGGCACTTCGCGAGGGCCCGAACATCCGGCACGACGCCGGGACATCCAGCTCCCCTGCCTGCGCATAGTAAAGGGTCGAGGCCCATATACCCATTCGCCAACTCAGACTATATATACCCCTCCTCCTCCCTCTTTCTATGGTTAGCCAAGGATTAGCTCATTTGAGAGATAGAGCTTTGCTCATCCACTTGATACCTTCTCCATCGGAGTTCACAACCTCTATGGAGAAGATCCCCCAAGTGGATTCAAGACCCCATCACGGGAAGACCCCTCAAGACCACCTCACGGAGAAGACCTTTTGGATCGTCCTTTGTTGCATTTGGATCTTGTATCACTCTTTATGTTCGTGGATATAGCACATGTGTGATCATTCCTCGTTGATTTGAGTGTTTCCTATCGTTTCCCCTCGCGTTTCCCCTCGTGTTCTTTGTAGGATCTGCTCCAATCGTGAAAGATCGGCCCTAGGGTTTCCACCCTACATCACGACCCTTCGCTGAAATGTTGGCAGATAAAGGCATTGTTCATATTGGGCCGGCTTGACCTTTGGTGCTAAGCAAAGCTAATGTTCCAGACTCCGGATAGTATTCGACTCCGAGTGCGCACAGGACAGAATGGAGAACTTGCCTTGCAAAGCAAATACTGTGGGATATGCAGATGCCGATCACAATCCTTAGCATCGGAGGCTAGTTAGGGGCTACTAAGGGAGTCCTAGATTAAGGGATCGTCGGGCTCCTGACCCATTGCTTATGGGCTGGACTGATGAGCTACTGTGGAGTCAACCAAGGGCATCGACCCCTGACCGGATAGAAGAACTTCGGAGCCCTGTTCATCCACCCCAAATGGTATGCTGGGGTGTGGCGGCCTCCTTGGGGTCCTGTTCATCCAGCGGGAACGGCCTACTATGACGAGGTCCTATTCATCGAACCCCCACCGAGAACTGTTCATCCATAGCCAACCAACTGGCTCGACTCACCAGTCTCGACTCATTCTACATACCGCGCGCATGGTAGCAACGGTAACTGTTGATACTCGAGTTCAGTTAATAGCCAAGGGATCAATCGATCACTCGAGTTTAGTTAGAGCCCAATGCCTCGCACACACGCGCTACGAGAGAGAAACACGCAAACCTCCGTGCATCACTCAGCCCCGACCACCCACCATAACTGGAAACTCCCTCAAATTTTCCTTGCCCTTGCTTCTACCATTACTTTTTTCGTCATGGACGGCCCAAAGAATGTCATGCAGGTGCGTCCCCGGCCCGCCCAGGACGAAAAACCCATTTTCTGTCATAATTTTTTGTCATAGAAGTAGGAGCCCACCACATCTATGATGATACGTGGTTTTGTCACAATTATCGTCATAGAAGTGTCATAAGCATGACAGAAAAAAATTTCGGGCCAAAATGTCATGGATGTGTCTTTTTTTGTAGTGATTTTGTGGCGAAGATGAGCGGCAGTGATGTCGGCGTTGAACCGTCCCTAAGTAGCCGAAACACGTTAGGAAACAAAAATCACAACTCAAATTCTCAAAACAAAATGTGTCAAATTTGTCAGAGGTGGTAGTGGATAAGTGGTGGTGGTTGCGGAAAGCGATGATGGTATGCAGAAGTAATGGTGGAAACACGGCCAAAATTGGCAAAATTGGGTGCAATGGGAATTGGTGGAGGTGTTTTTGAGTGTCAGGCGCCGGATGTCCGGGCGTCGGACCAGATGTCCGAGGGGACGGATGCCCGTGGACCATGGGCCGGATGTCTGAGGCGCCAAATCTGTGGACGAACTCGATGAACTAGGTGGAAAAGAAAAGTTTGGGGGCAAAATTCGTGAAATTTCATGGATGGAAATTGAGGAAAATTGGGGGAAAGCTAGATGCACTAGTAACACAGCAAATCCATGGATAAATCCAACAAAAGATCATGACACCAACAAATAAAAAAATTGGTAGGGCTATTTCTGTGGGGATTTTTGAAATTGGGATAAAAAAGCAAAATTAGGCTAGAAAGTGGGCGTCGGGACTCCAAATTCATTATCAACAATGATTCATGATACCAAGATGATGTAGGGTGGAACCTAATGGCCGATCTTTCATGATTTGGAGGGGGGTTCCTGAACAACACGATGAACACACAAGAGTAAAACACTCAAATCAATGAGATCCGATAACACATGGGCTAAATTCACATACACAAAGGGGAAACACAAGATCCAAAGTCAACAACGGAGGATACACTGTAGCTAGTTCATCCTGGCCTATTAGGAAGGAGGTCTTGAATCCACTAGGGGGTCTTTTCTGTGAGGAGGTCTTGAATCCAATTGGGGGATCTTCTCCGTGAGAAGGTCTTGAATCCACTTGGGTGATCTTCTCCAAAGGAGTAGGGGTACAAGTGGATGAGCAAAGCTAATGTGAAGCATCCTACAGTCATCCCCATGGACCTAGCATCGTCTTATCAAGTGCCAGGAGGACCAATGACACGAGCACGAGCTAGAGCCATCGAGACCGAGGTGACTTCCTTCCTTAGTGATATTCCATATGATCCACTCGAGAAATGGTTACTACCTAAGTCTGGAATGTTGTGTATGATCAAGTACCAAGAAGGCCCTCTCAAACATGCATGTGGAGACGGACAAGTCCCCAAATTCACGGATGAAGAGGAACGATGGAAAGAACCGGAGAAGTCTTCAGGACCAGGACATCTGCCCCCAAGCCCCGGATAGCCGGCCCCTGGGAGTGCCACCAGCAGCCGCCCAGCCATCGAGCTACAGGGCCCAGATGTCCAGCCTAGGCCCCGGATATCCAGCCAGACACAAGCCCGGATATCCGGCCCCCGCCCGGAAATCCGCCGCCCATCACAGAACACCACCGAAGCTAGTCTCCACCAACCCGGACTTCTGGCTCTTCATGAGCCGCCTGACATCTGGCCTCTGGCCTGGAAATCAGGATCCCATCTATCCAGAGAGCTTATAAGTGGCAATGCCAGCCCGGACATCCGACCCCCCCTGCCTGGACATCCGGCTCCTTGTGAAGGCTCGGACATCCGGCTCGATGCCCGGACATCCGGCTCCGCCTGTCTGCGCATAGTGAAAGGGCCGAGGCCCATGTACCTCAATGCCCCTTAGACTATATAAACCCCTCCTCCTCCCTCTTTCTAGGGTTAGCAAAGGATTAGTTCATTTGAGAGATAGAGCTTTGCTCATCCACTTGATACCTTCTCCATCGGAGTTCACGATCTCTATGGAGAAGATCCCCAAAGTGGATTCAAGACCCCTAACGGGAAGACCCCTCAAGACCTCCTCATGGAGAAGAACTACCGCCTCTTGTATCGTCCTTTTTTGCATTTGGATCTTGTATCACTTGTTATGTTCATCGATCTAGCACATGTGTGATTGTTCTCATTGATTTGAGTGTTTCCTCTCGTTTTCCCCTCATGTTTCCCTTGTTTACTTCATAGGATCCACTCTAATCGTGAAAGATCGGCCCTAGGGTTTCCATCCTACATCATCTTGGTATCATCAGCCTAGATTGATCACGAATTTGGAGCCCCTACCCTTGTTTTCTAGCCTTGTTTTGTTGATTTTGTCCCAATTTTGAAAATCCTCACAAAAATAGCCTCCAAATTTTTTTGTGATTGGTTGGTGTGATGAATTTTTGTTGGACTTGATCAGTGGATTTGATGTGTTACTCATAGATCTAGCTTCCCCTAACTTTTCTCCCAAATCCATCCATGAAATCTCTCAAATTTTGACCTGGAATTGCCTCTTTCCACGAGATCCATTGTGTCCGTCCATGGAGCCAGGACCCGGAAATCTGGCCCGTAACCTCGGACATCCGGCCAGCTAACCCGGACATGCAGCCCCTGGCAGCAACAGCCCCATCCACCACTCCATTTCCCCGCCCAACTCTCGCCAATTTTGACCGGGCATACCACCATCATTTCCGCTTACCACCACCGCTTTCGGCAACCACCACCGCTTACCGGCTACCAACTCCGACAATTTTTACACGTTTTGTTTTGAGAATTTGAGTTGGCAGTTTCCGTTTCCTAATGTGCTTCGGCTACTTAGGGACGGTTCGACATCAACATCACTCCCGCTCATCCTCATCATCGACCACGACCACTTCATCATTATCCGTCCTTGCTTACGCATGACAAACCATTGACGGTAACTTCGACGCACTTTGGTGTATTCCCTTGCCATTGCATTGATAACCACCATAGCCCATTTTGCATACGTTTCCTATCGAGACTAGACTTTGAGTATTGCTGACAACGTTACTTGTGCATATTAGTGATCATCATCTCGTTGTATATATCATATCATCTTGGTATCCATATCTTGATATCATCTCTTGTGTCACAAGGTTGTCATAGCATATACACAATTGCTCTCCTGGTTCGTGAAGTTTTGCATGAGGAAGAGCTCAAAAGAGAAAGAGCCAAACAAGCTTTTAAGCAAAAGGAAAAGATAAGCAAAGAGCTTTTAAGCAAGAACCATAGCATCAAACTACATTAAGATTGTCATACTAGATCATCGTGGATTGTATCATCGGAACACCATACATATAGCATACTCAGGATAGAAGTCGTTGCATTTTTTATTTATAGGTTGTGCACAAGTTTGTATCCGCCTTTTGTGCAATCGTGCTAGCATCTCTCTAGAGTTGGGCAACAAGAGCATTTCCCATGGATTCCACATTTTGCGCTCATTTTTCGTTGCTCAACCCCATTTATCTTTCTGTGTGTATGTTTCCGTGTACATGTTGTTGCTATTGGTCTACTTGTTGCATTTGCAAATTTGTGAATATTTTTCAACATTATTGAGTCTCACTAATAATTGTATATATTTTGTGCCACCATTCTAACCGAGCTCCACCGCAAGCTTTCTCTGTCTAGGTCTGAGAGATTAACAAGATATAGTACCAATTGTGCTATTTCCTTGTTACATCATTGAGTGATCTTTGATCCATTCTCAACATCGGTCAAGGTACATTTTGTCGGCGTCTTGGGAACGGGGGTACCCAGAATTGCTTGCCTGCGGCCCAGAGCGTGGCTCCATCAACGGCCTGGTGCGGCCCATCTTCAGCAGCAACAACTCAAGACCCTCGCGAGGGGCCAAGCCTCATGAGGCGAGCGACACCAAGACCTCCCTCGGGGCAGCCTCACTAGGCTGGCTCCTGAGGAGCGGAGATATCTATGCAAGGAGCACCTCGCGAGGCTCACATGATGTGAGCCATGATGACCAAGGCCACGCAAGTGCCAGCGGGCGTAGTGTAATAGTTTCCTCTTTGGTGCTAAGGAGGCAAGCGCAGGGTCAGGAGGAATCAGGCAAAGGTTTCCATATCGGTGCAACAAGACCAAGACCAGCAGGATGGCAGGACGACGGTCATCGCGGAGCCCACAACAGCATCACCACTAGAGCCTTTGGCAGGCGAAGACCACCTTTTGTCAGGATAGCTTGTACTAGTTGTCCCCCTTCAAACTTGGCCATTGTGGGATCCCTTCCCACCTAACATTTGGGAAGAGGACCAAGGCCACTATAAATAGGACTTCACCACCACCATAGACGGGGACGGATCGGATCCATTCCACCCGAACGAGCTCACCAGTCCATCTAGCTCAAGAACACCTCACCTCCCGAGGTTGTTCATCCATTGTACTAGTTTATCCTCATCCCCTCGAGGCAATCCACCCACAAACTAGAGCAGGGTATTACACCGCAAGGTGGCCTGAACTAGTATAAACCCTCGTGTCTCTTGTTCTTTGGGTCCGTCGAGCTAGGTCGTGGAATCATTGAGCGAGCGAGTGAGGAAGAGAGTGTTATTCGTGTGCACCCCAGAGTTCGAACCTCACAAGGATTTGCGGGAACCCGTAATCCGACATTTGGTGCGCCAGGTTGGGGTGCGCCGGAGCTCTGCCTCTTCGCTCGCTTCACTCCTCCGCTCGCTCCTTCTCTTTGTTCGGCCCTCATGGCAGGCGCTGCCCCACCGGCTGGATCGATGGGCGCGTACGGAGGCGCCATGGGCCTCCGGGCCTTCACCCACCGCCTTACGACAGGTGAAGTGGCCACGCAAGTTCAAGCCGGATATGTCGCCTCGCTATGATGGGGCAGCGGATCCAGCAGCCTTCCTGCTGGTATACGAGGAGGCTGTTCGGGAAGCCAGAGGAGATTACAGGGTCATGGCCAACTGGTTTCCCATGGCCCTAGCCAGCGTGCCGTATGCCTGGCTGCTCAGCCTGCCAGAATCCTCGGTGGCCTCCTAGGAAGAGATGCGTGGTCATTTCGTCACGCGCTTCATGGCACCAGCGCCACTCGCCATTGCTGCCATCCTCGGCGGATGGCAGGCACCGCCATTAGATCGCCACATCAAGTAGTTATTCCGCAAAATGGCCGCCGCCTCTGTGCAGTAGGGACCTCCTCCGGGTTGGGCGGCGGCCAAGGCTGACCTCACGTTCGACTCGGTGGGCCATCCCGCGACCACCGCCGGCTCGGGCGCGCTCCCAATGCTTTGCACACCCACCATCTGCAACGTGGCGGTAACCAAGACCCTCATCGACGGCGGGGCTGGCCTCAACGTGCTCTCCGTGGAAGCTTTCGGCTTGCTCCACGTACCGCACGGCCGGCTCCGTCACACCAAGCCCTTCTCCGGAGTTGGCGACGGTTCCATCGGCCCTCTAGGGCAGATCCGCCTCCCCGTCACCTTCGGCACCTGCGACAACTACCGCACCGAGCTTATCGACTTTGACATGGCTCGCATCAGCCTCCCGTACAATACCCTCCTCGGGTATCCAGCCCTGGCTCAGTTCATGGCAGCAACTCACCCTGCATACAACCTCATGAAGATGCCGGGGAGCAACGGCGTCCTCACCGTGGCTGGAGACACCAAGGAGGCCCTGATGTCCCTCAAGCTCGCCTTCAGGGCCACAACGGCGGCGCGCCCCACAGGTGAAGCAGCACCCGAGACCCAAGGGGTTGTGCCGCCGAAGAAGAAGCAATTGTTCTCCCAAGGTCGGGCCAAGACGAAGCAGGTGCCGGTCGATGAGGACGGGGCCTCAGGAGCCACCTTCACCATAGGCGCCAACCTCGACCCGAACCAAGAAGAGGCAATGGTGAAATTCCTGCGCACGAACAAGGAGGTATTTGCCTGGGAGCCCAAGCAGCTGGCGGGGGCCCAAGGGGAGTAATCGAGCACAACTTGAGGGTGTTCCCCAATGTGTGCTTGGTGAAGTAGAAGGCGCGACGATAGTCCACAGAGAAGCAGTCCTTCATCATCCAGGAAACCCGCAAGCTACAGGCGGCAGGTGTCATCTGCAAAGTCCGATACCCTGAGTGGCTGGCAAACCTCGTCGTCGTGCCCAAGGAGGGCGGGAAGGAATGCATGTGCGTCGACTTCACCAACCTCAACAAGGCCTGCCCTCAGGACCCATTGCCGCTTCCGCGCATCGATCAGATCGTCAACTCCACCGCCGAGTGTGACCTGTTATGTTTCTTAGATGCCTTCTTAGGCTACCACCAGATCAAGATGGCAGTGGAGGACGTAGAGAAGACGGCATTCTTAACACCATGCGAGGTGTAGTGCTAGACCTACATGTCGTTCGGGCTGCGCAATGCTGGGGCGACCTTCTAGTGGCTAATGCACATCGGTCTAGGCCAACAGCTCGGTAGGAATGCTGAGGCCTACGTCGACGACATTCTGGTAAAATCTCGGGAGGCTAGGACCCTCATTCAGGATCTAGAGAAGACTTTTGCCAACCTATGCAAGGTAGATCTGCGGCTCAATCCAGAGAAATGCGTGTTTGGCGTCCCCTCCGGCAAGCTGCTGGGTTACCTCGTGTCGCACAGGGGATCGAGGTGAACCCAGAGAAGGTCAAAGCAATAGAAGACATGCGCCTGCCGCAGACTCTCAAGGAAATGCAAAAGCTCACGGGCTGCGTAACCTCACTTGGGCACTTCATCTCCAAGCTGGGGGAGCGTGCCCTCCCATTCTTCAAGCTGATGAAGAAGAAGGGCCCGTTTGAGTGGAGTCCGGAGGCTGACATGGCATTTCAAGACATCAAGAGATACCTCGCCAGCCCACCGGTGATGGTGGCCCTCGTCCTCTCGAGCCCCTGGTGCTTTACCTGGCCACCACACCTCATTCCGCTAGCGCAGTGCTGGTGGCCGTCCAGGAAGAGCGCCAGGCCAAGAGCCTACCGCATGGCGCTGCACATTTGGTCGAGATGGTGCGGCACCAAGACGGCACTCCTGAAGCCACAACAGAGCCAGCAGATGACCGGGCACCCCAAGACGGCAATCCTGAGGCCGTGGTAGCCCCGATAAGCGACCGAACTCCTGAGGTCCCCTAGCCTCAGGGAGCGCCCCAGCCTCAGGAGACCTCGGACTCCACCAACACTTCCGCCCTCGTCGAACACCCGGTGTACTTCGTCAGCATGGGGTTGCAAGATGTGCGGGCCAGCTACCCCATGTCGCAGAAGCTTCAGCTCACGCTCCTCGTGGCCTTGCGCAAATTATGTCACTATTTCCAAGGCCACCCGATCAAGGTGTTCTCCGCCTACCCACTGGAGAGGGTACTCTGGAGCCCCAATGCAGAGGGAAGGGTCGCTGAGTGGAACATCGAGCTATAGGAATTCCGGCTAGAGTTTAGCACCGCCAGGGTCGTCAAGGGAGTCGCGCTTGCCGACTTCGTGGCGGAGTGGACTGACGCCCCAGGGCCCGAAGCGGGTGAGTGACGGTCTCTCTTGCCAGGGAATGAAGCACCAGATGGCTGGGTCATGTACTTCGACGGTGCCTTCGCACGCCAGGGCGCTAGGGCTGGGGCTGTGCTCATTTCGCCCACACAGGACAAGCTTTATTACGCTGTGCCGCTCTGCTTCCAGCGGGGTGAGAAGGTCTCCAACAACATCGCAGAATACGAAGGGTTGATCGCCGGCCTTAAGGTTGCGGCGGCCCTGGGGGTGAAGCACCTCACCATAAAGGGCGACTCCTAGCTCCTCGTCGACTTTTCAACAAGGTGTACGAGCCGAAGGACGAGCACATGGAGGCGTACCTTGCGAAGGTACACAAGATGGAGAAGCAATTCTTGGGCCTATAATTGCAGCAGTGCCGCGCGACACAAACAAGGAAGCTGATGATATCGCCAAGAGGGCGTCAAGGCGTCAGCCCCAGGAGCCTGGCGTCTTCAAGGAGCGGCTCTTCAAGCCTTCAGCGGCCCCTCTGGCCGCGGAGCCTACGTCGCCTAAGGAGGAGCTCCCCCGCCGCCAACCTCAGGATCTCCCGCATGCGGCCCAACCTCAGGAGCATGCATGCTCCTCGCGCTTGAACCCCAGGAGGGGTGCTGGAATGAAGAATTCAAGGCGTACCTGCTGCAAGGGGCCCTGCCGAAGAAGGAGGAGGATGCGGATCGCGTATCCCGGTAGGCTACAGCCTACTGCATCCAGGACAATGAGCTATACCGAAAATGACCGAATGATGTTTCCTTGCGATGCATCTCCATGCAGGGGCATGAGCTGTTAGCTGACATACACGGTGGAGACTGCGGGCATCATTCGTCGTCGTGCACCTTGGTGGGCAAGGCGTTCCGCAACGGATTCTATTGGCCCACGGCAATCAACGACGCATCCGAGCTGGTGAAATCCCGCGAGACCTGCCAGTTCCATGCTAAACAAATCCACCAGCCTACCCAGGGCCTCCAGACCATCACGCTCTCGTGGCAACTTTTGGTCTGGGGGCTAGATATCCTGGGTCCATTCCCTCGAGCACTTAGTGGCTACCGCTACCTCTACGTCGCCATCGACAAGTTCACCAAGTGGGCGGAGGTGGAATCCGTCTACGCTAGCCCAGCCAGCTCCACAGTTAAGTTCATGAAGAGCCTTGTGAGCCAGTTTGGAGTCCCTAATCGCATCATCACAGACAACAAATCGCAGTTCACTAGCAATCTCTTCAAAATATATTGTGCTAATCTTGGAACACAGATATGCTATGCCTCAGTGGCACACCCCAGGAGCAATGGCCAAGCTGAGCGCGCCAATGCGGAGGTCCTCTTGTACTGGTGGAGTGTTGTAACACCCTGGATGTAACTTTTCATATTTGTAACTCCAACTCTTTCCATTTTTGGTTATGTGATTTGATATTTGCTTCGTGGTTGGGTTTTTGTCTTCGTTTTGCATTTTATTCATGTCATGCATTTCATCTCATGTCATCATGTGCATTTCATTTGCATTCGTGTTCGTCTCATGCATCCGATCATTTTCCCCGTTGTTCGTTTCACAATCCACACTCCCACATGCACACGTTGCAGCCCTCTAATCTCGTTTCCTGAGAGGGAGAAAAACATCCTCGGAATGGGTCGAGATTTGTCGAGTGGCCTTGGTACATCACCGGTAGGCCGCCTATCAAATTTCGTTCCATTGGGAGGTCGTTTGATTCCCCAATGGATAACTATAGTGGCAGTATTGCCGGTTTATTCGTCGGACATTTTCGGTCTCCGAAAATGGTTGCCGGGCTGCCTTCTATTCTCTCCCCTAGCATAGCCCATCTATACAGCCCACTAACCATTCACCTAATCCCTCTCCGCTCCGGAGTTGGCCGATGGCGATCAAACGGTCCGAAAACGGATGATAACCACCTCCCCTAGCCCCCTTGATATATATAGCAGGTCTTCCCCTCCATTTCTGGCAAACCCTACCCCTCCTAGCCTCCTCCCACCTCCAGCCGTCGCATCTTCCTCGAAATCACTGCCCAACCGCTGCCCCGCGGCCACTTGTCACTAGCGCTGCCGCTTCCCTCCTCAAATTCCGGCGCCATCCACCACGTCCTCGCCAAGTGGCAGCCACCTACTGGCTGCGCCACCGCCCGCAGCCAACCAGGGCCTTCCGCGTGGCATCCCTGCCCCTCCAGCTGCCGCAGTCAGCCGGGCACGACCGCGGCCTGCCCGAGCCCATCGGGGCCTGGATCCCCCATCGCCCGCAGCACTGCAGGGGAGAGTTTGCCCGCGCTCGAGCTTCTTCGCCCGCCGATGGCCGACGCGCCCTGTCGATCCCGCCGCCCCGGCGACCGGCGATAACCACCAGGCAAGGCTCCACCACCCTCTCCTGCCCTGTCTCCATCCCTCTAATTCCTCCCCGTCCCAACCTCTCGCTCCCCCGCACGGAACCACCACCGCCGCCATGGCCACTGCCAAGCTCGCCAGAATGCCTCCTCCGGCCAGATCTAGGTCGGAACTGCCCCGATCCGGCGCCCCGCATCCATTCCTGGCCTCCTCCTCTGTCCATGATGACCTCCCGCTCTGGATCCGCCTTCATCTTCTCTAAGTCTTTTCTGTAAAAAAACATCATCTATGCATGTTTGGGTGACTGTATCTCTGTGCATGTGTGTCCGATTGGAGCATATAATATATCAAAATGTCCGCCTCGTGATGATCTTCATGTTAGTGTCTTTTGCATGCATGTTACTGTCCATATTGATGCAATTAGCGTAATTACAAAGGTGCTATATGATGTTAACTGTTGTTAGTTAACAGAACTTGATGATTTGTCTTTTTCGTTGCATTTTGGGTGTGCATCCTATGAGCATTATGCCTACATGTTTTATGAGCTCCATCATGCCATATTGACAGGGGTACAAGTATTGTATTTTTGTGATCTATGTGGTGACTAGCACAAGCATGCAAAGTAGGCTTCATAATGTTGCTGATTTCAGACACTGTGATTTTGCTGAGTCCTTTTCCTTTTACATTGTAATGCCATGTAAACTTGTTGATACCTTGAGACCCATGCACATTTTGAGATAGATCAGTAAGAGTGTTTTGAAGATGTGGTGCTTCTCTATCCATTAATGTCTCTGGATGCAATTATGGAGTACTCTAGCATGTCATTGCCTTGCTCTACTTTAAGTAAATATTATTCCTGGCAGATTGTTAACATGATAATCAATATTTCCATGTGTTTTGCTAGTGACGCATGTACCCTGTGAACTTTATCTTTCCATGCTTGGCTTCTGGAACATGTCTACTTCATGTTGGTTACCTTGTCATGCCATCAAAGTCTGAAACTGTTAACATAACTTGCCATGTTTGCATGGGTGCTACATCATTTTCCATGCCTCTTTGGGCTATGATCAATAAGGGAGTTTTGTTAAGTGTGTTTAACACTAGCATGCCATGGCTTTGTTTATCATGATATATTCCTGTAGAATATTGTTTTCTTGCTCTAAACATGGCTTCCTGATGTTGTTTTTGACATGTTAGTAGTTTCTCTGTCTGTGAAGCTGATATCTTTTGCATTTTTTGCCATGCTATTTTGAGCTTGTTCTAGTGAGAACTAGCAGGAGCTTAGTGTTCATGTTTTGAAGAGCTTCATGTGTAATTTATGCTAATATTCCTTGTTTCTATGTTGGGGTGCAGCAACTTAGTTTCTTATTACATTCTAAGTGATATCATGCTGTTAATCGCAGATTAGCATCATCCTTGTATTGCTTGCCATTTGCAAACCGTGCATCCGTTTCCGGTGATCCTTATATCGATTTCGACCAAAATCACCTCATCTTTCCAGCAGCAAACTTGTTTTCACAAGTTGATGCCTTGATCATTCTTTCCCTTCCGGAGCACGTGTATGCATTTCACATCATATCTTGCATTCCATGCCATGTATAGCATCATTTTGCTTCTGCATCACACCGTGATTGATTGTTGTTTCGTTGCTTGTGCTGTTGCTTTGGGTAGAGCCGGGAGATGAGTACATGAATGAGGAACCTGTTGAGTACGCTAACGAGTATCAAGCTTTCGACAACTCTGAGTACATTGCAGGCAAGATGAACATACCCTCGATATCACTTCTATCTTTGCTTGCTAGTTGTTTGTTCTATCGCTATGTCGTGGTACCTACCACTTGTTTATCATGCCTCCCATATTGCCATGTCAAGCCTCTAACCCACCTTCCTAGCAAAGCGTTGTTTGGCTATGTTACCACTTTTGCTCAGCCCCTCTTATAGCGATGTTAGTTGCAGGTGAAGTTGAAGCTTGTTCCATGTGGGAACATGGTTATGTTTGGATATCATAATATCTCTTATTTTAATTAATGCATCTATATACTTGGTAAAGGGTGGAAGGCTCGGCCTTATGCCTGGTGTTTTCTTCCACTCTTGCCACCTTAGTTTCTGTCATACCGGTGTTATGTTCCTTGATTTCGCGTTCCTTACGCGGTTGGGGTTATGGGACCCCCTTGACAGTTCACTTTAAATAAAACTCCTCTAGCAAGGCCCAACCTTAGTTTTACATTTGCCTAACAACCTATAACTTTCCCTTGGGTTTTGCAGACCCAAGGGTCATCTTTATTTTAACCCCACGGGCCAGTGCTCCTTTGAGTGTTGGTCCGAAACAGGCAGCCTGCGGGGCCACCTCAAGGAAACTTGAGGGCAGGTTTTACTCATAGCTTGTCCCATCCGGTGTGCCCTGAGAACGAGATATGTGCGACTCCTATCGAGATTTGTTGGCACATCAGGCGGTCTTGCTGGTCTTGTTTTACCATTGTCGAAATATCTTGTAACCGGGATTCCGATACTGATCGGGTCTTTTTGGGAGAAGGAATATCCTTCGTTGATCGCGAGAGCTTGTGATGGGCTAAGTTGGGACACCCCTGCAGGGTATAAACTTTCGAGAGTCGTGCCCGTGGTTATGTGGCAGATGGGAATTTGTTAATATCCTGTTGTAGAGAACTTGACACTTGACTTAATTAAAATGAATCAACCACGTGTGTAGCCCTGATGGTCTCTTTTCGGTGAAGTCCGGGAAGTGAACACGGTTTGTATTATGCATGCACGTACGTAGTTTCAGGATCACTTCTTGATCACTTATAGCTTCACGACCGTTGCGTAGCTTCTCATCTTACTCTTATTTGCGTATGTTTGCCACCATATTTTCTTAGCGCTTGCTGCAGCTCCACCTCACTACCTTATCCTACCCATAAGCTTAAATAGTCTTGATCTCGTAGGTGTAAGATTGCTGAGTCCCCGTGACTCACGGATACTTCCAAACAGTTGTAGGTGCCAATGATACCAGTGCAGGTGATGCTACCGAACTCACCGCCGCGCGATGGCGGGGACGACCTGCCACCGTCCTCGAAGCAGGCCCGGCGACGAGGCGGCTGATCGTAGCCGCCGCTGCTAGTGCTCTCGCTGGCAGAGAAGCTGCCGCCACTGGGCAAACCGCAGCTGTCACCAAGGGCAAGCTTGCCCTCAGCCTCGTCTCGGCCGTCGCCCAGGCCGAGCTCACCGTTGTCACCAAGACCTTTGGGGCAGCACCCTGCATGGCGACCATCTTCCCCAAACACCCTCACGAAGAGGGTCGCGGCACCATCATATTTGAATTGAAGGGTACACCGCCCACTCAGGCCGCGCACGCGGGCAAATGTCTGCCAGCTGCGGGCCAGGGCCACGTTGCCTGCGGCAGAGACCTCCACCGCAAACCACGAGGCCTTGCTGCAGCAACCGTCGGCCTGCAGCCAAAGGCCGTCAAGACCCCGGGCCGGCAGCTCACCAGCAAAGGAGCGCGGAAGCTCGAGCCACGTGCCGGCCGGACTCTCCGACCATACGATGTACTCCGGGAGCACCTCTGCTGAATGGAAGCGCGGCCGAGGAGGCCGGGCGACCACGGCACGCCTCCCCTCGATGCAGGGCCTGCTTCGCCTAGAGCGGCCTTCACCGTGGGAGGAGACGCTGCTGCGGCCGCCGAGGACAATGCCCGTCCTCGAAGGAGGGCGACCGCGCCCCCGAGGAGCCACAACAGGGGTCACGGCGTGCTTACGGGGACGGCCCGCCTCCTCTAGGGCAGTGTCGAGCCGGGCCCCTCCTGGCGAGCCTTCCCCTTCTCCGCCACTGAGAACCTCTTCGCGGGCACTGTGGGACTACAGCGAGATGGTGAGGCGAGGAGGAACAAAAAGGAGCAATTGGCCAGGAAGAAGAGATGAGTGAGGGGGCTCTACCCTTCCCCTCATTTATAGCCAGAAGGAGGCCAACCGTCAGCCTCCGCGATTGAAGGTAATGATGGTTTCCTTCTACATGCAGCAGTGTCTCGTCAAGTCGAACGGTTGCCGAAGCAGCATGGGGAAGCGGAGACGCCCACGTCCCATCAATCGCCATGCGTCAATCAAGGCCGTAGGTGGTTGGGGCCCGCGGCGCTCCGCACTTGCCCTTTGGCTTCTCCTCAAAGCCAAGTTTGAGCGCGCCTTGGGCCCGGGGGCTACTGTCAGCATCCTGGGAATAGGGGTACCCAGACTTGCCTGCCTGCGGCCCAGAGCGTGGCTCCATCAACGGCCTGGTGCGGCTCATCTTCAGCAGCAACAACTCAAGACCCTCGCGAGGTGCCGAGCCTCGCGAGGCGGACGGCACCAAGACTCCCCTGGGGGCAGCCTCACAAGGCTAGCTCCTGAGGAGCAGAGATATCTATGCAAGGGGCACCTCGCGAGTCTCACGTGACGTGAGCCATGACGACCAAGGCCAGGCGAGCGCCAGCGGGCGCAGTGTACCAGTTTCCTCTTTGGTGCTAAGGAGGCAAGCGCAGGCGCAGGGTCCCGAGGAATTAGGCAAATATTTCCATATCGGTGCAACAAGACCATGACCAGCAGGACGGCAGGATGAAGGTCATCGCGGAGCCCACAGCATCATCACCACCAGAGCCTTTTGCAGGCAAAGACCACCTTCTGTCAGGATAGCTTGTACTAGTTGTCCCGTTCAAACTAGGCCATTGTGGGATCCCTTCCCGCCTAACATTTGGGAAGAGGACCAATGCCACTATAAATAGGACTTAACCACCACCATAGACAGGGACGGATCGGATCCATTCCACCCGAATGAGCTCACCAGTTCATCTAGCTCAAGAACACCTCACCCTCCGAGGCTGATCATCCATTGTACTAGTTCAACCTCAGCCCCTCGAGGCAATCCACCCACAAACTGGAGTAGGGTATTACACTGCAAGGTGGCCTGAACCGGTATAAACCCTCATGTCTCTTGTTCTTTGGGTCCGTCGACCTAGGCCGTGGAATCGTTAAGCGAGCGAGCGAGGAAGAGAGTGTTCTTCATGCGCACCCCAGAGTTCGAACCTCACAAGGGTTTGCCGGAACTCGTAATTCGACACATTTGGTATTGTTCTTCCTTTCTCCCACTCACACATTTACTTGAAATGATGGATAGGCCAACTACTTCTACCAACCCACTCTTCATCGAGCAAGATGAGGACCCAAACACCTACATCACCAAGAACTGCCTCTTTGCTGCACAAAGAGCTTTGCATCAAGAACAATAAGCATTGAGCAACCACACCGACAACCTCGCCACCGACTTGCGTCTCCCTAAGCAATGTACATGAGACTACTTCGACTACAAGCTCGACAAAGAAAAACAAGAGAACAACGCAAGAATGGACGAGATTCATGCCTTGTTGGTCAACCGCTCTTCTACCACTTTGTCCTACTCAAGGCAGAGCCACTCAAGTCATCATTCCGACTCCATCTCCGGCTCAAGTACACCGACATCGAACACTCTTCGACGAGCCGGACGCCAAGACCACCAAGAAAACCGCAATCCTCTACTTGACACCGATCATCAAGAGCAACTCCTAGCGGAAGAAAATCACATCGTCAAAATCAAGCTACTCTTGCGCAAGCTCAAGAAAGGCAACGCCTACATGAAAAAGAGGAAGAGAAAGCGTGCCAACACCAATATGAACAAGATGCCATGATACAACATTAAGAACAACAACGGCGAGAAGCTCAAGCCCTTGAGGTGAAACATGCCCTCCATGACACAAGTCCCGTCGTCGCCACATGCAACCGACATACGCTGTCGGCACTCTGGGAACGGGGGTCCCCAGACTTGCCTGCCTGCGGCCCACGGCGTGGCGGAGCCAGCAGGTTGTACGGCCCATCATCACAAACAAAGCATCCAAGACCCTCGCGAGGGGCCAAGCCTCGCGAGGTGGACGACGCAAGACCTGCTCTAGAGTGCACTAGCTAGGCAGGCTCACGAGGAGAGGAGATATCAAGGCAAGGCGAACCTCACGAGGCTCTCATGACGTGAGCCATGACGATCACCACCAGGCGGGCGCCAGCGCGCGCAGAGTCCTTCTTTCCTCTTTGGTGCAAAGGGGGCAAGCGCAGCCGTGGAGTACCGATGCATCAGGCAAAGGTTGCCATTCCGGTGCAACAAGACCAAGACCACGGACTGCAAGATGGAGGTCATCGTGGAGCCCAAAGCAGCGTCACCACCAGAGCTTTATGCAGGCGAAGACTACTTTTGTCAGGATGGCTTGTACTAGTTGTCCCCCTTCAAATTAGCCCTCCATTGATGGCTCCCTTCCCGCTCGATATTTGGGAAGAGGACCAGGGCCTCTATAAATCGGACTAGCCACCACAGTGGATGGGAGCACCTCATCTTAGCTAGAGGAGATCATCAGAGATCGAGAGACACACACAAGCTCTCACGCGCAAGAACACCTCAACATCAGGAGGTTGTTCTCCCCTTGTAATGTTCCTCATCAGCCCAAGAGGCAATCCACCACCACACTGGAGTAGGGTATTACACCACAACGGTGGCCCGAACCAGTATAAACCCCGTGTCTTTCTATGTTGCGAGTTCGTCGAGTTCGTCCGCGAGATCTTAGTGAGCTAGAGCGTAGATCGGTAGGAGGGGAAGACTTCGCGCGCACCCCAGTGTTCGAACCTTAATGGTTTGCCGGAGCCCCACATCCGACATTTGGCGCGCCAGGTAGGGGTGCGCCGTAGCTTTCTTTCCGTCGCTCCGTTGTCTCCATGGCGGACACTCGCCCTGCTCGAGCTGAGCGTCGGGCTGCCCTCGCCGCCCGCATCGCTCAGACGGCTCTCGTCGGTGGGCCACCTTGTCGTTCTCCGTCCCCCGCCGCCAACACTGCCACCGGCCTGGTGGGGAACTAGCAGCAG
Organism: Triticum urartu; assembly: GCF_003073215.2. Taxonomy (NCBI): domain Eukaryota; kingdom Viridiplantae; phylum Streptophyta; class Magnoliopsida; order Poales; family Poaceae; genus Triticum; species Triticum urartu. The sequence continues at coordinate 292,165,071 of NC_053025.1, read as the reverse complement.
GCGTCCTCGGAGCATCCTTCGGTGCGGCAAGATAGCCGCACCACTACTCCATCACTCACCCCTGTCGGTTCTTCGTCTCACGTGCACCGTGCTCCCATGGAGGCGCGGGCCGCGCTCCTCGCGGCGAACGAGCTCCTGCGTTACCGCCCCGTCGACGACGTCTATGAGGAGTGGCTCGACCGCATCGCCAAGCTCGTCTGTGCTGCAGGGGGCTCTCCGGCGCTGTCCCGTTCTCTGCCTCCACCTCAGCCAGCCGCGGGCGACGGGGCTCATGTCATGCCTCCACCGCCTCGACCCCAAGACGGTGCCTTGGCACCAAGGCGCGTGCCTCCATGGCGTGATCCACCGCGCCCGGCGCCTACGCGTGAAGGAAGGAGCTTCCAAGAAATCCCGCGGCCGCGAGAAGCTGCACCGGCGCTCCTCATGCCACCTCGTCATGACTGCGCACTGCCTGTAGTGGCGCAGCGTGGACCTCGCCAAGATCAAGCTCCGCCTCTGAAGTGGGCCCCGGCAACCACGGCCGGCTGCCGCGCCTTCACCCCTGAGCTGCGTAGCGTTGCCTGGCCAGGCAAGTTCAAGCCAGATCTGCCTCCTCGGTACGACGGCACCTCCGACCCCGCGGAGTTCCTGCAGTTATATGAGTTGAGCATCGAAGCGGCCAACGGCGTCTAAAAAGTCATGGCGAACTGGTTTCCCATGGATCTCAAGGATGGTGCCCGCTCCTGGTTCCTGAACCTGCAGCACGGCTCGATCTCCTCCTAGGACGAGATGCGTGACCGCTTCGTCGCCAACTTCCAGGGCACTCGTGACCGCCCACCGGTCATGGGCGATCTACGCCGCATCAAGCAACAGCCAGGAGAGACCCTCCAGAAGTACATCCAGTGCTTCAACAACACCCGCCTCAAGATCCCCAAGGTCACGGACGAAGCCATCATCTCCGCATTCTCAGACGGCGTCCGAGACGTCAAGATGAAGGAAGAGCTGGCCATCCATGAAGAGCTTTGCACATCTCAGGAGCTGTTCAACCTGGCGAACAGGTGCGCAAGAGCTGAGGAAGGGCGCCTCTCTCTCCTTGAGCTGCCAGCTACAGGAATGGAGGAGAAGAAGGCCAAGGCCAAAGACGTGAAGCGCAAAGAGGCAGTAGTGCTCGCAGCAGAGCCCAACACCAAGCGAGGCAGAGATCAGCCCAAGTCGTCCAAGAACGGCCGTCCATTCTGCACCTTCCACAACCTGAACACCCACAACACCAGCGACTGTCAAGAGCTCACAGCCATTCAGGAAGGACGCTTTGGTCGACGCCCCGAGCGCAACGTCCGGGGCTGCGGCTGCGGAGGAGTACGCGAAGGCGGACGCTGGGACGATCGTGGCCCGCACCAGGAGTGGCGTGACCGGCCTCGTGAGGACCGCTGGAAGGACCAACCTCGCGAGGGTGCTTGGAGGGACCCGCCTCGTGAGGATCGCCCCCAAGGCAACACCGGTCTTCCCCCATTGCCGCCGCCAAGAAGGAATGACGACCACCACCAGGACGAGGGGGCTGGGGTCTTCCAGGAGCCGCGTGCGGTCGCTTGCATCTTGGGCGGTGCCCAGGCCCCAGCCTCTTAGAGCATCTTCAAACAGTTCGCTTGCGAGGTGAATGCGGCGATCCCCAAGCTCGAGGCCACGCGCCCGCTCAGGTGGTCCCAGTGCGCCATCACCTTCAACTCGGCCGACCAACTCAAGTGCGCAGCCACCGCTGGCACACTCCTATGCTGTGCTCCCCAGTCATCAGCAATGTGCAAGTCACCAAGACTCTCATCGACAGTGGCGCAGGGCTCAATGCCCTGTCCGCCGACATGTTCGACAACCTCCAAGTGCCCTATGAGCAGATTTAGCCAACCAAGCCTTTTTCAGGAGTAACTGACAGTTCCACCACACCGATAGGGAAAGTCCGCCTGCCTGTCACCTTCGGGGAGCGCAAGAACTACCGCACCGAGCTCATCGACTTCGACGTCGCACACATCTGTCTGCCGTACAATGCTATCCTCGGATATCCAGCCCTGGCCAAGTTCATGGCAGTCACTCACCACGGCTACAACGTTCTCAAGATGCCAGGAAGCGGGGGAATCATCACGGTCCCATGTGAAGAAAGGGATGCGGTGTGCTCCCTTGAGCGCGCCTTCCAAGCCGCGGCAATTGACGACCCCAACAGCAGAAGTCAAGGCCCTGCGGAGACCATCCCCAAGAAGAAGCTGCCGCGCCACACAGGACCGCAAGAAGATGGCGTCGCGTCAGGAACCTCGTCAGGATCAGCGCCCGCTCTAGGGGCACCTCCCTCCACCGCATAGGAAAGCGCGCCCGGCGCCCTCCTCGGGCAGGGCTCGGGGGCTCTCTTATGGAGAGCCTCAGACCTTGCCGATCTCACGAGGGAGGCACTTGGGCACCACTTGGAAGCGTGCTTCACGGCACACCTTCCTCAGGAGAGCACAGGGCAAGGAGCGCCCACCACCTAGGAGTTCATCACCAAGACCACCCAGGAGCTACAAGACGCGAGAGCCATGCGTGGCGACAGCCGCTCGCCGAGCATGGCTCACCATCCAGGCGAGGGTGCTGAATTGCGTGTCTGCATCAACATCCCAGGGATCAGCATGGCCGCATTTTAGGAACGCTTTTGGCCATCACGTGCGGGCCGCTGTGAGGGTCCACCACACAGCTACGTTCGCATGCCATTCAGCTTGCCGAGCGTGGCGTTGGCCTATCAGCGCAACGTGCGGGAAGTCCTAACGGCTCAGCAGGCCAGGTTCCACGCCTTTCTGAAGGAGATGAGGACGGTCCTTAGGGAATCTCCTGAGCCCCCAGAGCCTCCCGATGCTTAGGATCCAAGTGGCTCGTGAGGGGCCATTTCATCGACGCGTGGCTTCAGCTGCACCAACTCTACTTCGTCTACAGAACCAGGTGATATCTTCCAAGTTCATTTAAGCTGGGAGCGCCCCTCGGGATGCACTATTCCTAGGCCACGTGGGTCCGTCCCTGTGCCATGTATCCCTTTTGCTTATGTCTCTAGCTTACCTCGTTGGGGGCGCCCCTCGGGCTGCATCATCCCCACGTCGCTCGCGCCTGACCCAGTGGCATGTATCTTCCTGCATTTATCCTAGTCGATCTGCTCTTCATACTTAACCTATCAACTGCCATTACCTTCTCGATCATCGCCTCCCTCAGGGCCTCTAGACAGGCACGGCGCTGGTGCATGGGTCCATCCCTGCCACGACCAACAAATCTGAGTGGTCGAGCTCTGGCTGCCGGCACGCGCCGTGCACATTACCTCACCAGGCCCTCAGTGCCTTCAGTTCATCTGGACCAACCAGCGGCAGGCACGCGGCAGTAACGGCAAACCGTGTTCCTTCTTGTGCCTGTCCACAGGGACCCAGCGGGGAGGACAGCAGGCAGCACCACGAGTTTCCTTTTCTCTCGTGCGATTTGCTTGCGCATTAAAAGGGGGGCTCCTGAGCATCGTGACTCAGGAGCTCTTACTGGCTCTCCAGCCCTCACCCCCTAACCTTGATCACGGCATCGCGACCTGGCATACCAGTGGCGGCTGAGCTCGCTCGAGGGCCGGCACCTGAGGATGTAGAGCACTAAGGAGAGCTCGGGAGAAGGAAAACTCGTACGGACCGGCCTGGCTATGTCGCGAAAGTTGGCGCGCAGCCCTAGCGCAACATCAGGAATCACCGCGAAGTCAGCAAGATAAGTCTCACCCTCGGTCGGCTAAATATTTGGGCCTAATAGTCGCTTGCACCATGCCGCAACCCCGTTGCGGCCAAGTCATCTTCCTTTATTTCCTTACCATGGCCGCTTGGGCGCTAAGGGGGACCTACTGAGCATCGCGTCTCAGGGGCTCTTACTGGACCTCAGGCCGCGCACCTCCTGGCCTTGACCATGGAATCGCGACCTAGCATACCAGCGACGACTGTAGAGGCCTTGGGACCGGGACTCGTCACCGTAGAGCAACAAGCTATCGTGAGGAAAGAAAGGGGAGACCAAGCCTTAATGGGACACGCGTTCATCGAATCTTCATAACAAGGAAAATAAGTACAAAGGCATTGCAGATCTTTACATGCCCCCACTTGGTGATTCATGATTCTTCGCAGGAAACAAAAGCTGATGCTAAGGGGGATCCTATCTACATCCTCCCGTGGTGGCCTCCATCATCAACAGTGGGCCACGGGAGGCCGGCGCCAACCCCATCCAGATCAGCGGCGACGGCTGGACGTCGCAGCCCTGCTCGAGCGCGGCGAGAGCTCAGGGGGACATAGCTGTCGTCGCTCGTCTCCGGAGTCTCTAAGAGCTCAGGAGAGCTGCTGGACTCCCAAGGGCTGCTGCTGCTGGAGTGGTCGCGAGCGGAGCACGCATCAGCCTCGCGCGCTCCCCTCTGGAGCAACACTCCAGGCGGTGGCCCTCGGCGTCGAAGGCCTTGAAGAGAAGCGTGGAGGCTCCGTCGTACTCGAAGTGGATCGCGAGGGCGCCCCTCGCGCGACAGACCCGTACGACCTCGCCCCAGCCGCGAGTCATGAAGATCTTGCCAATGGGGACTGCTTCGATCTTCGTTCTGATTGCCGGAGCGCCGCAACCGGCATGCTGCAGCCAGAGCTCGAGAGGCCCCCTCGGCGGCATCACGTCGGAGAAGAACCATGGGAAGCGGATCCAGGAGTTCGGAGGCATCGACGCCCACAACACCAACTCACGAGAGGAGTCCGTGGCGTGTACGGCACGCGTCGCCGTGGCGCGGCAACCCCAGACGTGGCGTGGGTGGCGCTGCTCGTCACTTCGTCCTCCCGATCCCACGGCTTGGGCGTACAGGGGTAGCGAGTACCCTGGTGGAGGACGCTCGCACAAAGGCCTCGCCACCACCTGCATCGCCGATTCGTAACGGCGATGGATCGATCTCTTCTTCGGCGGGAGAAGCTCCGGGACATCCCGGGGGGCTTTCCCCTTCTCTTCGGCGGAGAACCTTCTAATGGGCGCCATTAGAGCAAGTAGTAGAGCAAGAAGAAGCAAGCAAGCAAGGAGGAGATGGGCAACGGGGGCCCCGCCCCCTCCCCATTTATAGCAAGAGAAGGCCAACTGGTGTCTCCCACGTTCGTAGGTAATGATGGTTTCCCTTGCATATCGCAGGGACTTGTCACGTAGTGCAATCATCGAGGTAATGTGGGAAGCGGAGACGCCCACGTCCAATCAACCGCCACGCATCAACCGAGGCCGCAGGCTTTTGGGGCCCGCAGCGCTTCGAGCTTGACCCTTGGCTTCGCCACGAAGCCAAGCCCGCGCGCACCTTGGGCCCGGGGGCTACTGTCGGCGTTCTGGGAACAGGGATCCCCAGACTTGCCTACTTGCGGCCCGCGGCGTGGCGGAGCCAGCAGGCCGTACGGCCCATCTTCACCAACAAAGCATCCAAGACCCTCGCGAGGGGCCAAGCCTCACGAGGCGGACGACGCAAGACCTCCTCTAGAGTGGCCTAGCTAGGAAGGTTCACGAGGAGCGGAGATATCAAGGCAAGGCGAACCTCACGAGGCTCTCGTGACGTGAGCCATGACGATCGCCACCAGGCGGGCGCCAGCGCGCGCAACATCCTTGTTTCCTCTTTGGTGCTAAGGGGGCAAGCGCAGCCGTGGGGTACCGATGCATCGGGCAAAGGTTGCCATTCCGGTGCAACAAGACCAAGACCACGAACTGCAAGACGGAGGTCATCGTGGAGCCCAAAGCAGCGTCACCACCAGAGCTTTGTGCAGGCGAAGACTACTTTTGTCAGGATGGCTTGTACTAGCTGTCCCCCTTCAAATTATCCCGCCATTGTTGGATCCCTTCCCGCTCGATATTTGGGAAGAGGACCAGGGCCTCTATAAATAGGACTAGCCACCACAGTGGATGGGAGCACCTCATCTTAGCTAGAGGAGATCATCAGAGATTGAGAGACACACCACAAGCTCTCACGCGCAAGAACACCTCAACCTCAGGAGGTTGTTCTCCCCTTGTATTGTTCATCATCAGCCCAAGAGGCAATCCACCACCACACTGGAGCAGGGTATTACACCACCATGGTGGCCCAAACCAGTATAAACCCCGTGTCTTTCTGTGTTGCGAGTTCGTCGAGTTCGTCCGTAATATCTTAGTGAGCTAGAGCGTAGATCGGTAGGAGGGGAAGACTTCGCGCGCACCCCAGTGTTTGAACCATAAGGGTTTGTCGGAGCCCCACATCTGACATACGCGTGAGCAAGAAGAAGCACTTCGCAACGAAGTTTAAGAGAGGATTTATCAAGCACGATTGCACCGAAAGTTCCTCAAGCTCCTACACAAGCTAGACAAGCTCCTCCACAAGCTTGACAAGAACCACAAGTTCGCCAACAGCAACACGACAAGGAAAATCCTCCACGGCAAGGACGTCATCACACTCTGATAGAGGCGAGGGTGTCCCGATCTTTCGATGACATGATAACTATTAATTTGGTGGAGACGACTTTGACGATACGACTACAAAAATGCACGATGTTGCGCCTTAGCAATCGCTAAACCAATCTCCTGAGGTTACTGACGATGCCTGAAGCACGGTCAGCCTGACCACGATGGTCTATTCCTGCAAGCAATCGAAGAACGAGCAATAATATGATAAAGCAATTTGAATATTGCGAATATATGAAGTATTGAAAATGGTGGGTGTCTGTGTCAAAACCGGCGGATCTCGGGTAGGGGGTCCCGAACTGTGCGTCTAAGGCGGATGGTAACAGGAGGCAGGGGACACGATGTTTTACCCAGGTTCGGGCCCTCTTAATGGAGGTAAAACCCTATGTCCTGCTTGATTATTCTTGATAATATGAGTAGTACAAGAGTTGATCTACCACGAGATCAAAGAGGCTAAACCCTATAAGCTAGCCTATGGTATGATTGTATGTTGTCCTACGGACTAAAACCCTCCGGTTTATATAGACACCGGAGGGGGCTAGGGTTACATAGAGTCGGTTACAAGGAAGGAGATCTGCATATCTGTATTGCCAAGCTTGCCTTCCACGCCAAGGAGAGTACCATCCGGACACGGGACGAAGTCTTCAATCTTGTATTCTCATAGTCCAACAGTCCGGCCAAAGGATATAATCCTTCTGTCCAGATACCCCCTAATCCAGGACTCCCTCAGTAGCCCCCAAACCAGGCTTCAATGATGTCAAGTCCGACACGCAATATTGTCTTCGGCATTGCAAGGCGGGTTCCTCTCCAAATTTTGAATGTTTGTTAAGTAGTGTCCGGCCCCATAAATGTTGGACCTCTTGGCTTCTGCGCCCAATAAGGGCTATCTCCCACGCGTCGAATGAATATGAGGAGCCAGGGCATTTTTACATTCGCCCCCTAGCCAGATAAATAAATTGTCTATAAAAGGGATGGGGATTCTTAGATCCAATCCATATCATCCTCCCCCAGCGAGAATCCATCAGAGCGCGCTTTGGAAAAATCCACTCCAGCATGGCTGACCTCCGCAGCTCCTCCTCCTGCCCCGTAGCCCTAAGCCCGGTGATTGGGAGAGGTGTTCTATCCCACACAGTCGATTAGTCTAAATACAGACTAAGGGATTTCTCCCTCCAACGTATATGGTTCCCGTCCGAGCCGGGCTCGCCACCTACAATGGCGGGGAGCAAGCAGAGAGCTTCCCTAGCCCCTCTACGGGGGAGCGGGTATGCCTTGTTCCTTACTTATTAAGGGGACTCGGATTTCCAATTCATCAGTTCCTCCGCGGACTCCTAGAGATTTACGGCCTCCAAGTGCATAATTTCACCCCTGCTTCCATATTACACATCGCCGGCTATGTTGCCCTCTACGAGTTATTCCTGGGCTGTGAGGCTCATTTCGAGCTGTGGAAAAGGTTATTTTGCCTCGTCCCCCGCACACAGGAGGGGTCACTTTATCAAGTGGGCGGAGCCGAAATATGGTGCATCGCCAAAACCGGATACCTGTCCGGTACTCCGAAGAAGACGTCGAGGACTGGCCTTCGGAATGGTTTTATATGGAGGACGTCCTCCTTCCGGAGCCAGTTCGGCGGGGTCTTCCTGAGTTCAACAATGCTCCTCTGAAGAAACGCCGAAGCTGGCGCCCACGGAGCCCCCAGGAGGAAGACAACGGAGAAGTCCTTTACCTGATGAACCGGATTAAAGTGCTGGCTCAATCAGGATTGATAGTAATCGAGGTTATGTCAATATGCATAATGCGGGGAGTGCAGCCACTTCAATATCAAGGGCACCCCCTGTGGTGTTTTAACGGGGAAGACGATGCCACCCGTTGTGGGCGTAAGGGTCCAGAAAACGCTGCTGCTTTAGCAAAAATCATGTCCGAGCTGTTAAAGGGAGAGGAAGAGGAGTTCATCCGCATAAAGCCATGGGATGGATTCTCCATGTACAACCCTCCAAGCTGGGTGAGTTATATCCCCTTACTCCCATTCTTCCCACATTCTTTGTCGTAGGTACTCACCTTGCCATTTTACGGCAGGAACTGCAAAAAGCCATAAGGGAGGTCAACAACCCATCCCCACAACCAGAGGACCCCGACCGGGCCCTCGGTGCCGGACTCAAAGAAGATTCGGACATATGCGTGGAGCTGATAGATCGGCAGTTCTATCAATTGAGCTGTGATGACGCCATGGTGGCCATTACGGCCGACTATCCCGGACTGCTCCCTGCATCGCTCGTAAGAAAAACCAAAATCCCAACTCCAAAAACTAGGATCCCCTTTTAGATACTTCACCTACCATATCCATATGGTGTTTTACAGGGAAGGCATTCGGGACGCCGTGCTGAACCCGCAGCAACTCGCCAACAAGAGGCACCAAGGCCGGGTAGGCCAAAAAGGAAGGTGGTCAGGATGGAGACGTCGGCGCAGAGGTATGACAAAAACCCCGCTCCGTGGTTGTTTTCTTTCTCAAAATGTAATGACATCCATGTTTCTTTAACAGAAAAAACGCTCGCCGGAATATGTCCGGTGAGGTTGCCGATCATGCTTCCACCAGTCGGGCTCCAGGACCGAACATAGAGGCGGAAGCCGACATGGGGTAGACGCTGGATACTCCCCCTATAGAGGATGCGTATAGACTATCCGCTACAAATTCAGAAGTGGAGAGTGCCATGAATCATAGGCGTTGCCGGGTCGTACTCCGTGACGCTTGCTTCTCACAAGAGGCATTTGATGCCTTCAATTCTGGAGACGCGTACCTCTGTGCTGCTCAAAATGGTCTAGCCAGAGCCACGGACCAGTATGTAAGGGATGTACGGGTAAGAAAATATGACAATTATTTGTATTAGTAGCCCCTGAGACTTGAAACAGTTAGCAGAACTAATTTAAGGATCATCTATTGTGCAGGTTCTTATAGAGAAGAATACTCGACTGTCACAGGAGCTGGAGGAATGAAAGACCCAACTTCGGGCCGCCGTTGCCGTATTGAAGGGACCTAAAAAGTCCTCAGCTGGTAACATTTCTTTCAAAGAATGATAGGTACCATATAACGTGCGTTGTGGCTGCAGATCTAACAATAGATATTGCAGATGAATCCAGAGAGAATCCGGAGGACCAGTATGTCGTACGATAGCTAAAGGCTGGCAAACGCGTGCTGACTGAGGTCAGGCAGGAGAAAAACAATCTCCAAGATGCCAATACCAAGCTGAGCGTGGAACTGAAGGATGTTCGAGACCAGCTTGCGGACTCCGAGAAGGAGAATAAGCGACTTCGACGCAGCATTTTCAGTAAGAGCTTGGATAAACCCTTAAAAGGGGGCACCGGAGAAGCTGGCTAACAGAATTATGTCTACAGGTATGCTGACGGGTCATCCCACGGAGGAGATGCTCGGGTCTGCGGGTGATCTTCTACCCAAGCTCTCACGACTGCACGAACAAGTTCAGCAGGTGATGCAAGGTATTGCCCAGGCCTTGTGGCCATCCGTCTCCCTGCCAGAAGGCATTGGAGAGCTTGCGGAGAAGCTCAAGGGAGCATGGCGGTGCTTCCGATTATGGAAGATATCGGCCTGCCGTCAAGGTGCAAGGGAAGCCTGGGCCATGGTGAAGACGCGGTATACCAAGGCTGACCCAAACCACATGGTCGAGGTCGGACCTATGGGGCCCGATGGCAAAGAGATCCCCGTTAGCTTAGTGTATAGGCAAGTAGAATTAGCCGCAAAGTATTCCCAACAGGATTGTAAGCTAGACAGCATGTTGGATGGTATAGAAGAGGAATTTAGTCAGTCTACATGACTGTAATTAAAGTGACATGTATAATGCCTTCTAGCCGGATTGTAAATCATTTGTCATGGCGGACCTTTTCGCTTCAACCTCAGGACCCGATAGTCCGGAGTGTGTCCGAATACCTGCTCAGTTATATAAGAACTGGGGTATGCGTGGAAACCAGGCGTAGGGGTTATTAGTGCTTGAACTGACAAGTATCCAACTAGTTATGTTATATTACATGGGTAGTAAGAAACATCTTCCAGGGAGAATAGTTCCGTTAGGGGTTCCTTTCCCTGGGTACGCATGCCCTAAAGTGCATGTCCGGACTGCGAGAGGAAACGCGGGCAAAAACATCTGGGGGCATATATGGAAAATAAATAAAAATCATCTTTTGTTCACCGACCGAGTATTCCCTTAAGAACGCTAGCTTTCGGCTTCACCCAGTCTGAGGTACACATCCGGCTGACCCAGCAGTAACAATCGCAGAGGTGCTCCCCTTATGCCCTAGCCGAATTAACGGGAACGTAGGGCATAAATACAAGAGCCAGGCAACCCAGCTTGGCCAAAACTTAAGTCATTATCGATGCATATAATGGTGAAGGAAAGGTACATGCGGAAGAATAACACATGTGCGGGGCATGAAGCCCAGATAAATAATTAAGCTTCTGTGTAAGAAGCCCCCAGGTATAATGGGCGTGGTTAGCGCGTCAATAGTGTGCAAGCGGGGCACAAGTTGGCCCTTGAAGGCCTTGAGAAAGAATAAAAGAAAGAAAGAGAAAAAAGACAGATAATGTATATGCAAAAACTGGACAGAGGAAAGAGACGAACATAGAGTCTGGCACTAGGCGTAGAATCTTCGGAGTCTGGCTGCGTTCCATGGGTTCGGCTCAAGTCGATTATTTGATGCATCCCGCAGACAGTACGCTCCACCGGTCAGAACTTGGTCAATAATGAAGGGACCTTCCCATTTGGGCTCGAGCTTGGTTTTTTTCTTCTCCGGCAGGCGTAGAACTAACTCGCCAACGTTATAAGTTTTGGCCCATACTTCTCTGCTTTGGTATCTGCGAGCCTGTTGCTGATAGAATGTGGAATGGGCTTTTGCCACATCGCGCTCCTCCTCCAGGGTGTCCAGACTGTCCTCCCGATCGAGCTCGGCTTCTCTTTCTTCGTACATGCGCACTCGAGGTAAGTCATGAATTATGTCACAGGGCAGAACCGCCTCTGCGCCGTACACCATAAAGAAGGGTGTGTATCTGGTAGTACGATTCGGCGTGGTCCGCAGCCCCTAGAGTACGGAGTCAAGCTCCTCTACCCATTGCGTGTTAGACTCCTTTAAGGACCGCACTAGTCTGGGTTTGATGCCGCTCATGATAAGACCATTTGCTCGCTCAACTTGGCCATTGGTTTGTGGGTGATAGACAGAAGCATAATCGAGCTTGATGCCCATGTTGCTGCACCAGAGTTTTACCTCATCGGCCGTGAAGTTCGTGTCGTTGTCAGTGATGATGCTGTGGGGGACGCAATAATGGTGTACAACCCCGGATATGAAGTCTATCATCGGTCTGGATTTGGCTGTTTTAACAGGTTTGGCTTCTATCCATTTGGTGAATTAATCCACCATGACCAGTAAGTATTTTTTTCTTATGGGTTCCCCCTTTAAGGGGTCCAACCATGTCAAGCCCACAGACCGGGAAGGGCCAGGTAATGGGGATTGTTTGGAGGGCGGTGGGTGGCATGTGGGTTTTGTTTGCAAAAAGCTGGCAACCGACGCAGCGTTGGACCAAGTCATGTGCGTCTGCCCGGGCCGTCGGCCAATAAAAACCTGTACGGAAGGCCTTGCTTACAAGGGCCCAGGCTGCGGCGTGGTGGCCGCCGAGTCCAGCCTGAATTTCTGCCAAAATCTTCCGCCCTTCCTCTTCAGAGATGCACCTTTGAAGGATTCCGGTAGTACTTTTTTATACAGCTCTCCCTCGTGGACCTTGTAGGCTTTAGATCGCCGCACTATGCAGCGTGCCTCATTTTCGTCCTCGGGAAGTTCCTGCCTAGTTAGGTAGGCCAAGAATGGTCCTATCCACGGGGCAATGATGGCCATTATTACGTGGGCTGAAGGTGTTATTTCGGTGGCAGAGCCTCTGATTATGTCAGAGTGTTCGGTATCGGGTATTTTGGCTGGGTCTAGACTATTGTTACCGATGTCCCCTTCTCATACCACGGATGGCTTAAACAACCTCTCCAAAAAGATGTTGGGGGGATCGCATCGCGTTTTGTGCTGATGCGGGCGAGGATATCCGCCGCCTGATTGTTTTCCCGAGCCACAAGGTGAAATTCGAGCCCCTCGAATCGAGCTGACATCTTTAGGACGGCGTTTCAATAGGCCGCCATCTTCGGATCCTTGGCATCGAAGTCTCCATTTATTTGGGATATTGCAAGGTTCGAATCCCCACGCACCTCCAGGCATTGAATGCCCATGGAAACTGCCATCCGAAGACCATGTAAAAGGGCTTCATATTCGGCTGCGTTGTTGGAGTCTGTATGCAGTATCTACAGTACATATTGGACTGTATCTCCGGTTGGGGACGTCAGGACGACGCCAGCCCCCAGACCAGCTAGCATTTTGGAGCCGTCGAAGTGCATGATCCAATTGGAGTATGCGCCGTACTCTTTAGGTAGTTCGTCTTCCGTCCATTCGACGACAAAGTCGTCCAATACTTGTGATTTAATGGCTCGCCGGGGTTTGTATGTTATGTGGAACGGGAGGAGCTCAATGGCCCATTTGGCAATCCGTCCCGTGGCGCCGCGGTTGTTTATAATATCATTAAGTGGCACTTCCGAGGCTACTGTAATCGAACACTCTTGAAAGTAGTGTCGCAGTTTACAGGATGCCATGAATACCGCATAGGCTATCTTGTGATAATGTTGGTACCATGACTTGCATGGAGTGAGGACAGTGGATACATAATATACCGGCTTTTGAAGGGGGAATTTATGTCCGTCCGCTTCTCGTTCAACGACGAGCACTACGCTTACAACCTGATGAGTTGCCGCAATGTACAACAGCATTGGTTCGCCGATGTTTGGCGCGGCCAGGATTGGGTTGGTTGCTAGTATGGCTTTTATTTCTTCCAATCCGGCTGTGGCAGTGTCCGTCCACTCGAAGTGTTCGGTGCACCAAAGGAGGCGATAAAGGGGTAATGCCTTTTCTCCTAAGCGGGAGATAAAGCGGCTTAGAGCCGCCACACATCCAGTTAATTTCTGGATTTGTTTGAGGTCTGTTGGGGTAGCCAACTGTGACAGAGCTCGGATTTTGGCCGGATTAGCTTCAATTCCTCTACTGGAGACAATGAAGCCCAGGAGCTTTCCGGCTGGTACACCGAAAACGCATTTTTCCGGATTGAGCTTGATGTCATATTTTCGGAGGTTGTTGAATGTGAGCCTCAAGTCGTCTATTAGAGAGTCGACGTGTTTGGTTTTGACGACCACATCATCTATGTATGCCTCTACTGTTTTGCCGATCTGTTTCTCCAGACATGTCTGAATCATGCGCTGATATGTTGCACCGACGTTTTTGAGCCCGAAAGGCATTGTGTTGAAACAAAAGGGGCCGTATGGTGTGATAAATGCCGTTGCGTCTTGGTCGGACTCCGCCATCTTGATTTGGTGGTAGCCGGAGTATGCGTCGAGGAAACACAATGACTCGTGTCCTGCGGTAGCATCGATAATTTGATCAATGCGGGGGAGGGGGAAGGGATCCTTTAGGCAGGCCTTGTTGAGGTCCTTAAAATCGACACACAGGCGCCAGGATTTGTCCTTCTTTGGTACCATCACCAGGTTTGCTAGCCAATCTGGGTGTTTTATTTCTCTAATGAATCCGGCCTCTAATAACTTGGCTAGTTCTTCTCCCATAGCTTGTCTCTTAGGTTCAGAGAAATGCCGAATTGTCTGCTTGACCGGCTTGAATCCCTTTATAATATTGAGGCTGTGCTCGGCCAGCCTGCGTGGGATTCCTGGCATGTCTGAGGGGTGCCAGGCGCATATGTCGCAACTCTCGCGCAGGAACTCTCGTAGTGCGGCGTCCACGGCGGGGTTTAGCTGTGCCCCGATGGAGGCTGTTTTTGTAGGGTCCGTTGGGTGGACTTCAAATTGGACTATTTCATCCTCTGGTTTAAAAGAGGTGGACTTGGATCTCTTGTCAAGTATCACGTCGTCCCTGTCCACTATGGAGCGTAGCGTAGTTAACTCCTCGGCCGAAAGGGCTTCGGACAATGCCTCGAGGGCCAATGCGGCTGTTTTGTTTTTGGCGCGGATTGCTGTGTCCGGATCACTAGCGAGAGTGATGATTCCGTTGGGCCTGGGCATTTTGAGCTTCATGTACCCATAATGGGGTATGGCTTGGAAGATCGTGAACGCCTCCCGTCCTAAAAGGGTGTGGTATCCACTACTGAACGGGGCCAATTGGAATGTAATTTCTTCGGACATATAGTTCTCCGGCGTGCCGAATACCACATCTAGTGTGATTTTCCCGGCACAACGTGCTTCCCGACTGGGGATGATTCCTCTGAAGGTTGTGCTGCTTTGCTCAATGCGGTTCCAGTCTATTTCCATTTTGTGAAGAATTTCCTCATAGATGAGGATCAATCCACTACCGCCGTCCATGAGTACTTTGGTGAGTCGAAAGCCGTCCACCATTGGACTGAGGACCAGTGCAGCTGGTGCTCGGGCTGTTCGGAATTTAGGTTCGTCACTGGCATTGAAGGTAATAGCCGTGTCACTCCATGGGTTCACTGCTGCCACGTGGCAGATTTGGGCGAGGCTGCGGAGTGTTCGCTTGTGCCTATTATTTGATGCGAAGGTTTTGAAGACTGTTAATACCGTATTGCTATCCATGGGATGATGCTCTGTGGTATTTGGGATGAGAAGATCCTCACCACTTTTGGCCACTTTCCGGAGTACCCAACATGCTCTAAGGCTGTGTGTTGGTGTGGTATCCGTTGTACTATGAATATTGCAGGGGCCGTTGAGCCATCCCTCCAATACGGTTCCATGCCCTGTAGAGAGTTTTTGTTTCTTTGTAACTAACTCGGGTGTCTTATGATAGTGCACCCTTTTACTTCGGACTGGGTGTATATTCCGAGCCGGATTATCCCAAAATTTCGTTTCAGTTTTCCAGGCGCTTTCCATCGCGCAGTACTTTCATACTATGGACGCCAAGTCAGCGAAGCGTGATATGTCACGGCGACTTAAGGCATTAAGGATTCCCTTGTCCGTGCAATTATTGCAAAAAAATGAGACTGCGTCTTCCTCGCAACAGTCCTTAACCTTGTTCATCACAAGGAGGAATCTGGCCCAATAATGATGTACTATTTCATGGGGCTCTTGCCTGATGTGGGAAAGATCGTTTATGTCTGGGTGGGTGGGTGGATTTGAGTCCGAACCCCTACCCGATCTGAGACCCAGGGGCCGAGGAGTTTCCGATCTTGGAAGTTCGGATTCCGGGATGTTGCCCGGTAAGTCTGGCCCGCTACCTGACTCTAGGTTCAGGGCTTGAGTGATGTCCTCCCGTAAATGGGTGTCCGGCTCGGAGAGTTCAGGAATCCGGACATAGGTACTCCTCAAGATAGAGGAAGAATCGCTGCATTGTTCCTCCACTACCACAATATGATGGGTGACCGGTGGAGAGTTAATCTCCCTTTGATCGGGTTTAAGCCCAATCCGATCATAGTCTGTAGCGACTCCCAAGGCGGCGATACGATCCAAGAGCTCGTTTAGGGAAGAGAGCTCCACTGGATCCATCTTCTCGGCAAATTCCTAGCCGACGTGGAGGCTATTTTTGATGACCCGAGAAGTCATCGTCGGCGCAGCGGCCGAACGGGAGGTCATGATGAAATTGCCTAGCCGGAGAGTTTGGCCGACAGCCAGGGCTCCCCCGGCGGTAATGTTGTTTTTAACAACGATACGAGGCATCCTTCCTTACGGCGACGGCACAGTGGAACTCTCAATGAAAGCACCAATATCGGTGTCAAAACCGGCAGATCTCGGGTAGGGGGTCCCGAACTGTGCGTCTAAGGCGGATGGTAACAGGAGGCAGGGGACACGATGTTTTACCCAGGTTCGGGCCCTCTTAATGGAGGTAAAACCCTACGTCCTGCTTGATTATTCTTGATAATATGAGTAGTACAAGAGTTGATCTACCACGAGATTAAAGAGGCTAAACCCTAGAAGCTAGCCTATGGTATGATTGTATGTTGTCCTACGGACTAAAACCCTCCGGTTTATATAGACACCGGAGGGGGCTAGGGTTACACAGAGTCGGTTACAATCAAGGAGATCTACATATCCGTATTGCCAAGCTTGCCTTCCACGCCGAGGAGAGTACCATCCGGACACGGGACGAAGTCTTCAATCTTGTATTCTCATAGTCCAACAGTCCGGCCAAAGGATATAATCCAGCTGTCCGGATACCCCCTAATCCAGGACTCCCTCAATGGGGATCCGTAAGCGGTCTTGGTCTGGTCGTTGGACACAAACGAATTACACGAAGTTGCAATGGCTAACTGTTAACTAAACAAATCCCAAGGAAAAAGGTACTACATGGATCTACTTATATAGGAGCAAGGGGTGGCAGCCAAGGAGGTGGGAGGACGTCCCAAGGTATCCTAAAACTAACCCTAGGTCGTAAAAGGCTAATGGGCCCAAGTGGAGGTGATGCAACACCTTTGGGCTTGTAGTTTGACTCGGATTCTGCTGCAAAGTTAGATTGTTTCGTCCATAACTCAACGCTCCGGACGAATTTGAAGGTGAATCCAACTGTGTTAGAAAGAGCACGAAATCTACTTTCAAACAAAAAAATAATCAGCCAATTCAGAGTCCGTATGAAAAAGTTGTTCGCATTTTGAGTAAGGTATGTCTGTGTAGTCCGAATCTGAATCCAGAACGTGAGAGACTTGGACTCTATCTTATCTTGGCCCAAAAGTGACGTGAGAGGACTTTTTAACAGCACCTAAACTTCTCTTTTTCCCTTATCTTCATATGTGGATTGTACAAATGTCGCATACACCTGCAATTAGACATGGCACAAAAGTCTCTAAAGTATTTTTGTCCTGGATGACATAAATAAATCGTTGCATAGTTTGTACTAGAAATCACCTCACAAATATACATGTATGCAATATTTTTGGTCGTATCCAAGGTAGTCATGTCCTCATCATCCTCCCCTTCTTGAAAACAAAGCCGTCCTCGGCGTTGCTTAATCTGAAATGTGGCTAACAAAAGAGACAAGGTGTACATGTTGTATATGTATATGCCATCCATTTTTACTTCCCTTGATTTTTGCACATATGACACATGTATACATGAGTAACTTTCATAGTTCATAAAATCTAAAGACAAAAAATTATCACAAGAAGTAGAAGGCATAAAAATATTGCAACTCAGTTTGCACATATAAGTGAAGCTCTTATTCATTTCAAAAGATTGACAATGTTCATCATTAAACCATCCCAACAATGATGAATAAACCTTACTTCCATCAAATTTACATGGTACAACATGCTTATATAAGCAAACATGCAATAAGTCATTGGACATAGAATCATCACCAAGATTAGAGGTGATATCAAAATGATTAAACATTAGTTCTTTTGCATCAACAGTTAATTCAATTGGTGCAATCAAAATTGTTGGTATTTTAGTTGTTTGATAACATGACGCATTCTTAACAGTAACAAGATTCATAACAGTAACAAGGAATAGTAGTTGTTGTAGTCACCCAATGCATCCTCATGGATATTTATCTCAAAGGTACTAGCGCAAAAATACATACCAGTAATGCAATGAGGAATATACTGAAATCTTGCACAGATATCATGGTTCAAACCACCAAAAAATCTATTCATTGTATCATCCTCAGATTCATCTATGTCACAATGATGCATATAAGATTAGAACTCTTGATAGTAAGCATGAACAGTGTTACTGCCTTGTTTTAATTCTTCCAATTTTCTAAGCAATTCATGACAATAATAAGGAGGAAAAATGTTGTCTCATTACAGCTTTCAAAACTTTCCAAGTTATGGGTTGGTTATCAATGTTTTTCTTACAATGTACACTCCACCAAACAGAAGCAAAACCAGTAAATGCTCTAGTGGTAGCTCGTACTCTCTCATGTTCAAAAAAATCATGGTGAGTAAAAACTTGATCTATTTCAAGCTCCCAAGCTAGATAAATTGCAGGATTAAATCTACCCTCGAATGATGGTAAAGAGATAACCTGACCATATGCTTGTGTGTGTTGTCCTACCTCTCGTAATGGTGAAGATGTATTTGTCGTCCAAGAACTTCTATCTTCGGACCCTGTAATGATTAGTAGAAACAAGAAACAAAATTCAAGAATAATGTTCCTATGAACTACTAGGGTGTGATGGTAAAGCGCTCACAGTAAAGCAAATATCAATATCTTACACGTTCTTACCATGCAGCAGGTGGTGACAGGCAACCAACGGTGTCAAATAACTCCAAAGATTGAAAAAGCGATTGAACGTAAATATGCATGGTGTAGAAATATGTGGAGCTAGGTTGGCTATATATGGTAGCAAAAGATTAGCAATAATCAATTTAGAGATGCAATGTTGAATAAACGCTCAACGACGATACTGTGTTGGTCCTAGGCAAGACCGAACTAGAGATGCGAGCCTAAAACACTAATGAGGTCACGGTGTAGCACAACTAGTATCAATAAAGGATATGAAGTAGCTCTGGACAACAAGATATAAGTGAAGATCACAATAGCAGTAAAGATAATGATATGACACAACACCCAAGCAGGATATATCAACAACTTTCTCTCCAACTTTCCTCTAGAAAAGTTTGTGCCAATTTTTTGATAATTTTTTTCAAGAAAGGTATTGACTCAAGCTTTCAAATGCAAAAGGAACCACTTAATTACGAGTTGATATGAGGAGTCAAAACAATTCTAAAACTGGCCTGAAAAACTAAAATAAGTTGTGTTCGTGAACTTCGGAGGGCAAAAAGACCTATTTAAAAGCCGATTTTGAGGTGCCAAATACTGAAGTAGCTACTGCAACTATTTAGATGCGGCTCGTTGCTAGATTTCATTTGAGTACTCGCGGAGCCTAAACGGACTTCGTATGAGAAAGTTATGCCTGTTCTACTGAACAGTGCACAAAACAGATTCCAATCTGAATTCAACTACGAGATTGAGTCTAGATAGATTCTAATTTTGTTTTTTTATTCTCTCTTTTTTTCCTCACACTTTTGTTTCTTTCTCTCTTTTTTACAACTTTTTTGTCTCTCTTTTCAAGACAACTAGATAAGATGCAGATTGGATCAAGCAAAGATGTGAATGACCTCAACTATGATTATGACAATGAACGATGGGTAGCACATGATGGAAATTGATGGACGGGGTGGTGGACAGCGGAAGGGATAACGATGCAGCGGCGGTGTGACTAATATGAACATAACTCGAAACTCTAAATGAACTAGACACTAAGACCAGCAACTCGACACGATGATGCAACCGATAATTCAACTATGCAAGCAATGAAAAGAAAATTGCAAAGGCTCAAACTGGCTTGGACAAAGGATGAATAGATCTAATTTTTTTGGCTTTTTCTTGGACAATAGGTAAGAAAATAAATCTAATCTATGAAAAACTGGAAATTCTCACCGAGCAACCTGGATCTGATACCACTTAATAGAGGCGAGGGTGTCCCGATCGTTTGATGAGATGATAATTGTCGATTTGGTGGAGACGACTTTGACGATCCGACTACAAACGTGCACGACGTTGCGCCTTTGCAATCGCTAAACCAATCTCCTGAGGTTACTGACGATGCCGGAAGCACGGTCAGCCTGATCACGAAGGTCTATTCCTGCAAGCACTCGAAGAACGAGCAAGAATATGATATAGCAATCAGAATATTGCGAATATATGAAGTATTGATAATGGTGGGGATCCGTGAGCGGTCTTGGTCTGGTCGTTGGACACAAACGAAGTACACGAATTTGCAATGGCTAACTTTTAACTAAACAAATCCCAAGGAAAAAGCTACTATACGGATATACTTATATAGGAGCAAGGGGTGGCGGCCAAGGAGGTGGGAGGACGTCTCAAGGCAGCCTAAAACTAATGCTAGGTCGTACAAGGCTAATGGGCCCAAGTGGAGGTGATGCAACACCTTTGGGCTTGTAGCTTGACTCGGATTCTGCTGCAACGTTATATTTTTTTTCCATAAATCAACGCTCCGGACGAATTGGAAGGTGAATCGAACTGTGTTAGAAAGAGCACGAATTCGGAGTCCGTATGAAAAAGTTGTTCGCGTTTTGAGTCATGTATGTCTGTGTAGTCCGAATCTGAATACAAAACGTGAGTGACTTGGACTCTATCTTCTCTTCGCCCAAAAGTGACATGAGAGGACTTTTTGAACAACACCTAAACTTCTCTTTTTCCCTTATATTCACATGTGGATTGTACAAATGTCCCATACACCTGCAATTAGACATGACACAAAAGTTTCTGAAGTATTTTTGTCCTGGATGACATAAATAAATCATTGCATAGTTTGCATTAGAAATCACCTCACAAATATACTTGTATGCAATATTTTTGGTCATATCCAAGGTAGTTATGTCCTCATCACCCTCGACCCCAACATAATGAAGAGAAACGATACGACAAGCTCAAGTTCACCATGCCCAAGTTCTCCAAAAACAATGATCTCAAAGAGTATCTTTCATGGGCATTGAAGGTTGACAAGATATTTCATTTGCACAACTATGAGGAAGAGAAGAAGATTGCCATGGCATCCCTTGATTTCCAAGACTATGTCTTCATTTGGTGGGAGCAAGTTATTGAGCTTCAAGAAGCAAGAGGTGAACCACCAATCCCAACTTGGCGCAAATGAAGGATGTCATGAGAGCATGTTTTGTGCCAACTTAGTACAACCGCGACCTCTTCAAGAAATTACAACTCCTCAAGCAAGGAACAAAGAGCGTTGAAAATTACTACAAGGAAATGGAGATTGCCATGATTAGAGAAAATGCCATGGAAGATGATGAGCAAACTATGGCACGTTTCTTGAATGGACTCAATCACCCTATCAAGAAGATCGCCGACTTCCAACCTTACTCAAACCTCATCAAGCCGTGTCAAGAAGCAAGAGGTGAACCACCAATCACAACTTGGGCGCAAATGAAGGATGTCATGAGAGCACGTTTTGTGCCAACTTACTACAGCCGCAACCTCTTTCAAGAAATTACCACTCCTCAAGCAAGGAACAAAGAGCGTTGAAGAGTACTACAAGGAAATGGAGATTGCCATGATTTGAGAAAATGTCACGGAAGATGATGAGCAAACTATGACACGTTTCTTCAATGGACTCAATCACCCTATCAAGAAGATCGCCGACTTCCAACCTTACTCAAACCTCATCGAGCTAGTGCATCAAGCCACCAAGGCGGAACGACAAGTGCAAGATGACTTCAAGTATGCCAAATACTCTTCCAAAAACTACGGCTCCTCCAACCAATCTTCAATGACTCAGCCACCTTCTACCTCAACCAAACCTTCTCCAACCAACGGTGACAAATCAAGTTACAAGAAAACTTCGACAGCTTCAAGTCTTCCTCCTTCTACAAGCAACTTCAAGCCGAGAGCTTTATCATCTACAAGTCCACCGGATGAGACCATCAAGACAAGTTCAATCAAGTGCTTCACTTGCGGTGGCTGAGGCCACAAGTCCTTCGAGTGTACCAACAAGTGCACCATGATCCTCAATGATTATGGTACATACGACTCCATGAGTGAAGGGTAAATGGAAGCCCTTGAGCATATGGCTATGCACCGACAAGTGAATAAAGATGAAGATGATCAAGTCTTTTGTGACGAAGATTCGAGCCCCGCTCATGTTGTCTCCAAGGTCTTTACCCTTCAACATCAACAAGACGAAGACCAAAGATTCCATATCTTCCACACCAAGCCGGGCTGAATGGAAGGTCTGTGAAGGTCATCATCGACGGAGGAAGTTGCCATAACTTTGGAAGTGAAGAGCTATGTTCCAAGCTCCAATTGGTAAAGATGAAGCACCCTTGCCCCTACAAGGTCCAATGGCTTAGCAACTTAGGCACTATTCAAGTCGAGCACATGGTTCAAGTTTCCTTCAAGATCGGAGCATATGAAGAAACTTTGGAGTGTGATGTCATTCAAATGTCCATTTGCCACCTCCTACTTGGACAACCTTAGCAATTTGACCATGGCGTCATCCACAAGGGCGTACCAATCACTATAGCTTCAAGATGAAAGGAAAAGAGTACGTGCTACGACCTATGTCATCAAGCCAAGTGATCGCCGACAAGCAAGAAACCAACCATCATGGAGAAAATAGTGAGACAGCGAACCACCAAAAAGAGAGTGAGCGCCACAAGCCCAAATTGAGTGCCTCCACGATGAGCGACAAGAAAATCTTCATCCTATTTGCCACCAAAAGTGATATGAGAGAACTATGCGATAACCCATCAAGTGTTATGCACTATGTCCTATTGTGCAAGGACGAGGTGCATAAAACTAACACCTCTCACAATCTACCTTTGGTGTTGTCTTCTCTATTGCAGGAATTCCAAGATGTTTTCCCCGACGAGCTACCTCCAGGACTACCTCCACTACAACGCATTGAACACCGAATCGACCTCATTCCAGGCGGACCTCTTCCTAACAAGGCACCATACAACGTCAATCCTGAGGAAACCAAGGAAATTCAACAACAAGTTCAACAACTCGTCGACAACGGGCATGTACAAGAAAGATTAAGCCCATGTGCCATACCGGTAATCCTTGGTCCCTAGAAATATGGTACGTATCGCATGTGTTCTGATTTTCATCCTATCAATGCTATCACCGTTCGATATCACTAACCCATTCCATGCCTTGATGACATGCTATATGAACTCAGTGGAGCCACAAATTTTTCTAAAATTGATCTTAAAAGTGGCGACTATCAAATACGCATCCAAGAAGGTGATGAATGGAAAACTGCTTTAAAACCCAAGTTTGGTTTATATGAATGGTTGGTCATTCCTATGGGCTTATCCGAAGCACCCAACACTTTTATGCATGTGATGCATTTTTCTTCACCCATACATCAGTGTATTTGTTGTTTTCTATTTTGACGATATTCTTGTTTTTAACAAATATCTCAAAGATCATGTCACCCATCTTAGAACCGTTTGCAAACTCTTAGAAAAGAGCGCCTTTATGCTAATATGAACAAATGCCTTTTTGGTGTCGATAGGCTAGTTTTCTTGGGTTTCGTTGTGTCTTCTAAGGGTGTTCATGTAGATGAATCTAAGATTGTGTCTATTTAAACTTGACCCCAATCAACTACCTTGCAACAAGTGCGTAGTTTTCTTGGCTTAGCCGGATTTATCGTTGATTTGTGAAGGATTTTTGCACCATTGTTTTACCTTTGCATGCCTTGAGTAAGAAAAATGCACCATTTGTTTGGGGACCATCTCAAGATACCGCATTCAACGATCATAAGAATTTGCTTAGATATACCCCTTTGCTTGCATTACCCAACTTTGATAAACCATTTGAGATCCATTGTGATGCTAGTGGGTACAGCATAGGAGGTGTGTTGATGCAAGAGAAGTGCCCCATAGCTTATTTTAGTGAAAAACTTTCTGGAGCGCAACTTAACTACCCCAGCTGTGACAAAGAATTATATGCTTTACTAGGAGTCCTGCATGTTTGGGAGCATTATGTCCACCCTCATGAGTTCATTCTTCACACGGATCATGAAACACTTAAGTATCTTAAGGGTCAAACTAAGTTGAACAAGCGCCATGCTAAGTGGAGTGAATTCATTGAGTCTTTTCCTTATGTCATCAACTATATCAAAGGCAAAGAAAATGTTGTGGTGGATGCGCTTTCCCGTAGATGCATGCTTGTTACCCAAGTGCAAGCAATCATCGTAGCAATTTCCACAGGTGGAAGTGATAAGTATGGACTGTCGAACCCACAGGGAGCTAAACGTCGGATCAATATTCTCTCAAGTCCTATCTGCCACTGATACGACTCAATGTGCACCGAACGTTCGCTTCCATCTAGAAACGAGAAATAAAACTATGTTGTGGGTATGAAGAGGATAGCTTTGCATGATATCGGATAACTAAAATATAAAAATAGGTGTTTTTATCATAAACTTAGAATATATCAGAATATATTACAAATAGCGAGTGAGGAATAATGATGGATTGGTGTGCGGAATTGTCCCGCGCAATTGTTAACAAGATCGGTAATCATTATTGCAATCTTATATGAGGGAGAGGCATAATCTAACATACTTTCCCTACTTGGATCATATGCACTTATGGTTGGAACTCTAGCAAGCATCCACAACTACTAAAGATCATTAAGGTAAAACCCAACCATAGCATTAAAATATCAAGTCCCCTTTATTCCATGCACAACAACCCCCTTACTCGGGTTTAAGCTTCCGTCATTCTAGCAACCCACTATAAGTGAATCATGAACGTATTGCAACACCCTACATCGGGAATCCTTCACGTGTGCCTGGCACGGAAGGCACCATAGGGCAGCACCAAAATAAAACATACAACTCAAACCAATCTAGATCATCAATCAACCCAAAAGACAAAAGAAATCTACTCAAAACATCATAGGATGGCAACACATCATTGGATCATAATATGTGGCCTAAAGCACTATGTTCAAGTAGGGGATTACAGCGGGGTGCGGGAGAGTAGACCACTTAAAAGAGATTAGGAAGGTGATGAAGATGGTGATGTTGATGAAGACGATCACCGCAGCAATGGTTCCCCGGCGGCACTCCGATGCCACCGAGAGTGAGGGGGAGAGAGTCTGCCCTTTGTGCTTCCTTCTCCATTGCCTCCCCCTAGACTGGAAGAGGTTCTCCCTCTGGTCCATGGCCCCCATGGTGATGATGGCCCCTTCCGGCTTCCTCCTCCATTGCCTACGGAGATGATGGTCCCCTTCGGCAGGGTGCCAGAGAGGGCCTAGATTGATTTTTCATGCCTACGGAGGCTTGCGGCAGTGGAACTTCCAATCTAGGGTTCTTTTCGTAGGTTTGGGTATTTATAAGAATTTTTGGTGTTGATCTCACGTCAAGGGGGTCCCTGAGGGGCCCACAAGCCCGGAGCACCCTCCCTGGGGGGTAGGGCACACCTAGAGGGCTTGTGGCCTGCTCGTCCACTTCCTGGCCTAGCTCTTTTGCTTCGGGGGTCCATTTTGGTCCATAAAAATCATCGTAAATTTTCAGCTCATTCCGAGAACTTTTATTTCTGCACAAAAAAGACACCATGCTAGTTCTGCTGAAAATGACGTCAGTCCAGGTAAGTTCTAATCAAATCATACCAAAACCATATAAAATTGTTGTAAACATGGCATGAATACTTCATAAATTATAGATACGTTGGAGACGTGTCAATATGCCCAAGCTTAATTCCTACTCATCCTCGAGTAGGTAAATGATAAAAGAAATAATTTATGAAGTGTGAATGCTAGCATAGTGCATAAATTTGCTCAATGATAGTTCCAAACACTTTTTCTAGCATCATTATATATCATAAACAGTAGGTCATCTCATAAAACTTCTCATGATAAAGTAACAAGCTATTCACATGTTAAAGTATAGACCATAAAGTTTCTTAAAAACTAAGAAACTATGCTTTCAATCACCAAACAATTACAATTCATCTTATTTTCAGGAAGGGTCTATGTAAGAGCTTTGATTTAGCAAATTCCACATACTCAACTACATATAGTCTTCCATGATTACTAACACTCAAAGCATATTTTTAGAACGAATAGCATCCGTCGAACACAGAGAAAGATAGAAGCTTAATGTTTCGCCTCCCAACTTATTTATCATATAGATAGTTGTCAACAATAAAAATTCATGATCAAATATTTTGAATGGCCATATATGCTTGGATCTTTCCCCACCACATGATGCTTTCCAACTAAAGAATAATTGAGGTTGAAGTAAGAAGGAATACTATTGACTCTTGCATAAAAGTAAATACATGAAGTAAAAGATAGGCACTTCGTAGAGGGAAGCAGAGGTTGTCATGCACTTTTTATTTTTGGATGTGCAAACCCTTAATGCAAAGGAACATCGTGCTGTATTTCCCTTTGTGATAGCAACCTTTATTATGAAATCTGTCGCTTTTATTTCTTTACCATCACAAGTTCCTACAGCGCTTCTTTTCCCTTACAATAAAAGATCATACATATTTAGGAGCAATTTTTATTGCTTTTTGCACCGATGACAACTTACTTGAAGTGTCTTATTCAATCCATAGGTAGATATGGTGGACACTCATGGCAAGAAACATGGTTTAAGGGTTTTTGGATGCACAAGTAGTATCTGTACTTAGTAAAACAAAATTGGCTAGCAAAATCCTAAGCAAGTATCGGTGCACTAAAGCTTGGGCCCTTTAGCACCCCATACTTGTGCATGGGAAGTCGTAATCACACCTACGGTGAGGCCTGAAGAGGGTGATCAAAGATAAAAACAGGATCACTAGAGAAGCGGCCAAGCTAGAGACCAGAGAGCAGAAGACGAGTTGGACCCTCGACAAGATCCTTGCCGGGATGACTTGCAAGACCCCGGCAAGGTCCTTGATGGGACGCCTTGTGAAGCACTGAAAAAACCACCACCCTTGAGGTTGGAAGCTTTGACACCATCAACAAATGTTAAAACCAAGGCCCAGGGGCGCATGCACGGTGGCATGCAGATTTTTGTGAAGACCAGAAGGCGAGGTTCCTAGCAAGATCCTTGCCAAAGGCATTTGCGGGGCCCCAGCAAGAACCTTGCTAGGGGCATCGGCAAGGCCACGGAAAGGTTCCGCCACCCCGCCACCACTCCAGCATGACGACGGGCCTGCCAGCCTGGCAAGCACCTATGTGGTGGCATGTAGATCTTTGTGAAGATCCAGCCACCGCTCCAGTGCAACGGCTAGGCAGCCAGGCTGGCATTGCATGCCTTGTCATCCTGGATGCGTGTCAAGACACAGAGAGGCAGCGACGGATGGGACGGGCTCTATTCCTGTCCCCAATAAAGCTAAGGGGCATGTAAGCAGCGCATTTAATGTGTTTGTCCTAAGACACTGATGATAAACATAGACACTGTAGTTACTTTACACCTCCTGTATGCCACTTTGGCAACCCCTTGGACATATAAAAGGAGGCCCACTGCGTACTGGAGGAGGGGTCGGACTTTTGAACCTCTCGGCCCAGCTTGCATGCATAGCAGGAAGCTGAAGCTCAAGAACACAAAATATACACTCAAGTAGGACTAGGGTTTTTACCCTGCTCAGCGACCCGAACCTGGGTAAAAATCCATCGTGTTGATCGTTAGATCTTCTCTTTGCACACCCTTCTTCCCTGCCAAACTATAGAAGGGGTCCACGTGATCCCGTAGGTGTCGTTTCCACCAACATCTCTGGCGCGCTAGGCAGGGTCGAAGAGTTCGGCAAAACTGATCTAGCGGTTAGCATGTCGTTTCCTTGATCACCATGGCTCCCAAGAAGAAGAAGATCACGGCGATCGGTTCGTCCGGAGCCGTTCTACCTTTGCCAGCACGGACGGGCGACATGATAGTCGTGGATGTTGGCGGAGGTGCGGATTGCGGGCGTCCACAACATTCTGGCAACTGAAGCCAGGCAAGCGGCGTCGTTCGTGCCCGAGACGACGAGCCGCGCGCCGCCGCATCAAAGAATGGAGCCAAGCTGCCTACGGGCGACGCGGGGACCTCCAAGGGTGGAGCCGTGCTACCTATGGGCGGGGCGGCGACCTCCAAGACTCCCCCTGTGGCGCCCGCGCCGCGGTCCTCCCAAGTCGTGCGCAACGAGCGGCGTCGTGATGCTAGTGACCCCGGGCGCCACCGCGGGAAGAGCCCTCTACGTCATTCTCGGGATGCGCAGGGCCGACATGCATGCCAAGATGCTGGCCAAGACGGCGCACGGCCACAGAACTGTGACGGCGCTCCTTCTAACATAGTTAGAAGTCCGAGCGCCTCCCATTCCTCGTGTTTGTCACTGACACCTACACCAGCAGAAGCATTAGCGCGAGTGCAGCTACTCCTCGACTTCCCTCCTACTGCGGAGAAGCAAGAAGAATGGAGTGCTGCCATCCAAAGCCTTATTGGCCACGCCAATAAAGATCGATACCAGGAGGCGAGCCCTTCGCTGTGTCGGTCCACCGAGCCGGCGCTCACTAGCGGTAGACAGGGCGGAGGCGCCGCAACTATGTTGCACTCCCCTGCACCACGACAGCAATGGTCGCTAGCTCGCGGGTCGATGCCTGTGATGATGGATCCACGGCGTCGTCTGATCCACGAGCTCGTCGCGACCAACGTCAAGTCCTTTGGGAGCGGGTTAAAGAGGACGCTCGAACGACCATCGAGCGGAGCTGAGAAGCGTGCAGGGCCCACTGCATATAGGCCTGCACCGGGGGATTCTGATGACTTGCCTTACGAGTTAGGTTGTCCAGCTTTCACCCGTGAGTTGTGGCAGTTCCAGTGGCCGACTACCCGCACATTCAAACAAGAGGTCCTGGAGAATTACGACGGTAAGACTCATACGTCCGAGCTCCTGAGTGTGTACACCATCGCGATGCAAGTAGCCGAGGATTGGGATGGCAAGGTGCTCGCCAACTACTTCTCGTTGGCGCTCAAGCCCAACGCCAGGTCATGGTTAATGCACCTTCTAGAAGATTCCATCTCCTCCTGGTCGGATCTGTGCCACGAGCTTGTTGGCGCCTTTACCGGAGGCCACCAAGCTCCTGGACAGGCAAGCGATTTGCACCTCATTCCCCAGAAGGACGGCGAATCCCTGCGCAAGTATATACATAGATTCATCCGTGTGCAGTACAACATCCTAGACATTCATTCTGCCGTTGTCATCAGCGCGTTTCATCAGAACATGCGCAACCACCAGATGTGTGAAGAGCTGGCAATGAACATGGTTAGGGATGTTGCTGAACTTTATGTTTTCGCCGATTGATGTGCTCGGGCTGAAGAAGGGAGGAAGTATCCCGGCGAATATGTCGATGCGGAAAGTGACTCTGGGGATGAAGACGTCGTCGCCCCGGCAAAGAAAGGCTGATGACGCAACAGGAAGCGCAAGGGCAAGACCGTGCTTGCCGTCGAGGAATCCGGCAACCCCGGCACCGCCAAGAAGGCCAAGGCTGATGACCCCGAAAAGGAGGTTGCCGGGTGCGCCGCCTGCCAGGCCTTGGCGGCCGCCGACAAGCCAGAGGGCTACGACAAGCAATACTGCAAGATCCATCGCACCAAGTGCCTTGACCTCCAGAACTGCTGGCAAGTTGAGCAGCTTGTGGAGAGTTAGAAAGCTGAGTAAGAGAGAAGGGGTAATGAGAAAGGCCAGGATGGTGACGAGGGGTCCGATAAGAAGTGTGGGGGCCGAGGGGGCCACCGTGGTAAGGACAAGCAACAAGAGAGGCCCACTCGGGGCCGTGATAAGTAAGAGGGAGATGGTGATCATGAAGAGGACGACGAGTCCAGCGAGCACGAGTTCCAAAAAGCCATAGAAGCCATGTGCATCGATGGTGGCGCCTCGTTGCATTCTTTTCACCGCCATCTCAAATAGTGGGCACGCCAGATTAATGCGGCGGAGCCACGATTCGATGCCCAGAGGCCACTGAAATGGTCCAACACGCCTATCATTTTCGACGTAGAGGATCGCCCTAATGGCACAACCGCGGTAGGGTGCTTGTCATTGTTGGTTTCACCAACAATTCGCAACCTCAAGGTGACAAAAATGCTAGTGGACGGCGGGGCCGGTCTAAACTTGATCTCGCCCCAGGTGATTAAGAGATTGCAAATCCCCAAGGGAGATCTCGAGGAGATGGGCACGTTTCAAGGGATCAATCCAGGGAGAAGCCAGCCCAAGGGTAAGATAACACTACCATTCACATTTGGTGGTGAGCTGAACTATAGGACAGAGAAGATCGCTTTTTATGTAGGGAAGATCCCGTGCCCGTATAACAGGATCGTTGGCCGCCCAGCACTGGCCAAGTTTATGGCAGCATCACACTACGCCTACAACACACTAAAGATGCCCGGCCCCATGAGCATCATCACTATCGGCTCCGACAAGAAGGATGCACTGATCTGTACCGACCAGCTCTACCGGGAGGCGGTGGTAGGACCTGCCACCAAGACACTTGCTCCTGCTACTGGAACCCCGAGGGGAAGAAGAACGGCAAGTCCTCAGTCGCCGACAAGGCTTCTGGCCCCGCCCAAGCCTCTTGTGCCCACTCTGGCAAATGCGCCTCCTTGGAGTGCTGTGTTTCCGTTTGGGACGTGCTAGAGAGCCCCACCGGCAAGAGCAAGAAATCCAAGGCTACACCACCAGAGACCAAGAAGGTGCCCGTCAAGGAGGACGGCACGGGTGGAGCTTTCACTGTAAGCTCCACCCTCGACAGCAAATAGGAAAGTGCACTCGTCGCCTTCCTGTGGGAGAATGTCGACGTGTTTGCATGGTAAGCGTCCGACATCCCCGGCATTCCCAGGGAGGTGATTGAGCACCACCTTGTTGTCTGCCCTCATGCGCGGCCGGTCAAGCAGAAGGTTAGGAAGCAAGCTTTGGAGTGGCAAGAGTTCATCATCGAGGAGATTAGGAAGTTGGAAGCAGCATGATTGGTCAGAGGAGTGCTCAACCCAACATGGTTGGCCAATCCATTGGTGGTGCGCAAGGCAAATGGGAAATGGAGGTTGTGCATTGACTATACAGATATCAATAAAGCCTGCCTAGAGGATCCTTTCCCTTTGTCGCGCATTGACCCGATCATGGAGTCCACTGTCGGGTGAGACCTGCTGTCGTTCCTTGACGCCTATACAGGATACCACCAATTTTTTATGACGAAGGAAGATGAAGACAATACCGCTTTTATCACCCCATGTGGTACGTATTGTTTTATACGAATGTCTTTCGGGTTGAAAAGTGTTGGTTCGACATTTTCAAGAACGGTTCAGATTGGTTTTCAGCCCCAACTCCATAGGAATATGGAAGCCTACTTGGATTACATAGTGGTCAAAACCAAGCACAAGGCAACACTCGTGCAAGATTTGGAAGAAACATTTGCAAATTTGCGCAAGATCAACCTCAGTCTCAACCCTGAGAAGTGTGTGTTCGGTGTCCCATCCGGCAAACTTCTCGGGTTCATTTTGTCTCAACGAGGGATCGAGGCGAAGCCTGACAAGATCAAGGCAATTACGCAGATTGAGGCACCAAGGCGAGTCAAAGATGTGCGTCGGCTTGCTGGCTGCTTTGCTGCTTTGAGTAGGTTCATCTTCAAATCTGCTGAGCACGCCCTCCCCTTTTTCATGATTTTGAAAAAGGCAGGGCTAGCGAAATGGACCCCGAAGGCCGAGGCAGCGCTGCAGGATTCGAAGAGGTACCTCTCCTCTACGCCAATACTAGTTGCGACTGAAACGCAAGAGCCGTTGCTGCTATATCTAGTGGCAACGAATCAAGTGGTCAGTGTTGCGTTAGTGACGTAGAGGGAAGTTGAAGAAGAGGCGGTAGTGGTGGCAAGACTATCGGATGACGAGTCAGAGCTCCCCCTGGCAGGGTCTAGTGCCGGCAAGGCAGGACCCGGCAGAGTCTGGCACCGGCAAAGCAGTAGCCCCGACAGAGTCTGGTGCCGGCAAGGCAGGATCTGCTGAAGCAAACGAAGTGATACAGAGGAAGAAGATGATGCAGCACCCAGTTTACTTTGTCAGCTCCCTCTTGCAGGGGGACAGATCAAGATACTTTGGTGTGCGGAAGTTGCTCTTCGGCCTCCTTATGGCCTCAAGGAAGCTGCGTCATTACTTTCAAGCATGTGAGTTCACCATCATCACTCGCTTCCCATTTCAATGGATCTTGCACAAACCAGATGCATCCGGAAGGATTGTGGAATGGGCATTGTAACTGTCAAGCTTTGGCCTCAGGTTTGAAAGCACCTCGACAATCCAGAGCAGTGTCTTGGCAGAGTTCATTGCAGAACGGACCTCAACGCCTGATGAAGAAATTCAAGAGACCACTCTCCCCGGCAAGGAAACAAGCCGCGACTGGATTATGTACTTTCATGGGGCTTTCGCACTGCAAGGTGCCGTGCTGGTGTGTTACTCATCGCGCCCAGCATAGAGCACCTCAAGTACGTAGTCCAAATGCACTTTCCCCGGGAGAGGTCGACGAACAACACTTCGGAGTATGAGGGGCTGCTTGCCGGTCTCAGGATCGCAGCGGACCTTGGGATTAGAAAATTGATCGTCCGTGGGGATTTGCTACTCGTAGTGAAGCAAGTGAACAAGGATTATCAGATCCCGTTGATGGAAGCTTATGTAGATGAAGTGAGGAAGTTTGAAGAGCATTTTGACGGTCTACAAGCAGAGCATGTTCCTCGAGTAGAGAACAGCATTGCTGATGACCTATCAAAACGTGCTACCCTCAAGCTACCTATGGAACCAGGGACCTTTGTGCTCCAATTGACTCAGCCATCCGTTGAACCATCGGCAGGGCAGAATAAGCGAAGAAAATTAGGCCACGGCAAGTACTTTCCCGCCGAGCTCCCAAGAGTCACCGGAAAGGATGTTGCCGGGGATGTGAAGCTTGCCAGGGAGCGATAGGCTCCGGCAGGGCCTCAAGCCCTTGCCATAGAGACTACTGCTCCCATGGCAGAAGACATGCCTCTAGTATTACTTCTAGTATCTCGAGAATATTACTTCTGGTATCGTCGAGCCTCAAGCTCTGGCATGGGTGCAACACACCGTTCATTACTTCTGGTATCTCGAGAATATTACAAAACTTCATTACTTCTTATGAATTCTTCGTCAAGTATTACTTCTCACCAATTCCAGTTGTTCCCTAGGTTTGAGTTGTTTGTCACTCAAGAACTTCGGCAAGTGACTCCAATCCACGCTATGTCTCATTACTCCTGGTAATTATTGCTGGGAGATTTAAACTCAATCATCTCATTCCTAGCCCGATTGTCTGCATCATTATCATCCTAATTTTAACTGTGCTACCTTGTCCTTCTTGCCAGAGCACAATTTTCGATGATGACCTAAGCTTACGTCAAGCTTCTTTGTCATATCGTTTCACATTGAACAACAAGATTGATTCTGAGCTTGCATCTTATCTTTGGTTGCAATAACCTTTCGCTTCACTGTCCTCTTACTTGATGTCGTCGTGATCGATTACATCTTTGTGTAACCTCAAAAAAATGTGTTGTGATCATCGGCAACCTTTTGACCTATTCCAATGTGTGATTCAAATTCATGATGAAAAATACCATCATTTCCCATTGATACTTTGCGTTGACATCGAAAACATCCCTGCCTTCCTTCCAACATAGACTTGGTCATGTTCTCATTATACCTTACATTCCTTGCTATTACTGAAATCATTCTTTGTGTATTCCTTGTGATCTTCCCAACATTTCCTTCAACGCCATATCATTGCTACCCCGAAGCATGACCGTGGTGCTCTGAACATCATTGAGAACATTGGATGCGCAATGCTACATGTTTCTTGATCGATTATCCAAACACCGGTGTATGGGTAAACATCATAAATTTCCTCACCCCTATACCCAAATGGTTATCCACTTGATATCCTGTCATGTATATCCTTCTTTATTTGTTCTTGGAAAGGATATACTCCTAATACTTGTGAATAATAACATTTTACTTTCCATTGATCTATTTAATCTGATAATTTTTATCTTTCTGTTAGTCTGTTTAACCTTTCTTATAAATTATATGATCTACGCAGCAATAGTTCCTTGCTTATGTAAATACCTCAGTGTACAACTCTGTCAGTAAGACCCTATTACTATGGTTGACAACTTTCTGATAACCACCGGTGGATGAGAACTTTACCTATTTGTGTGCCTCGTTTCAACGAGCAGGAAAATGGTTCTCTTCGTCCCCTGCCCTTGGTACCAATCTTGTTGCCAACATAGCTGACAAACTATTCTCTAACAAGTTGTGTATTGTGATCACACAAGATGCCCCCACCCTTCTTACTTATCATGGTGGTATGTATGTTGATCACTTCAATTTTGATCATCCTAATGATTCAGAAATGCTCGAGTCCTCAAGTACATACTGGTGCAGTGTGCTTTATTATCTATAGCACTTGCGACTGAGTCTACCTTGTGCATGTCATTATTTAGAATTCCGTATAGAAAATCTCACATTAACTATGAACTTTCATGTAACAGACTATGTGATCCGTGTATCCGAATTTACCCTTGCACTTCGCTTCATATGTGTTTCTGCGAGCCACCTCCCTTGTGATGATCCCTTACGGTATTAGACATGAAATTCATTTTTCACACTATAAACCCTTGTCACATCTTGCTTCAGGCCTTAAATGATTTCCTACCCAAATGAAGTTGTTCATATCTTCTTATGTCACTCTCGTTAGAATTCTTGCGTTCAAAAATTCAAGAGCCACTTATGAGTTTCATTCATGAGATAACGCTAGATGATTATCCCTTGTAGAAATCCATCATTGGTGAGTTACCCATTATCATTTTCATAAGTACGATGGAGATCCTGGCGGTAGAATGACAACTTTGCCATGGTGCATAGAACTAGAGACATCAATGGAGTGGATCAACCTCTTTGGGAGGAACAACCAAGATCGAGAAGATTCGTTTGAATATTCTAACCAAACCTTTCCCCCTTACTCGACGTCTTAAATCTCGAGACGAGATTTTCTTTGAGTGGAGGAGAGTTGTAATGCCCTTATAATTCATCTATAGTAATCTCACACTAATGATGCCGCTATGTCATATGATTGTGCTAAGCTAAATTGCCCTTTCAGAAAAAAGTCAAATTATTAATTATTAAAAGTGACAAACAAAAATGTTCGAGTTGTTGAAAATAATCCCCAAGTAATTGTCATGAAGAAATCAACTCAAATTGATGGTTTGACCCTAGCAATATTTTAGTGGACTAGCAACATTTAAATTGGTCGTTTGAATTCCAGCATATTTTCTTACATTTCCCAAACGACATGAAAATATGTGTGTGGCCATATGCTAATGCACTAGATTTATGTGCCAAGTTTCATAATGAACAAAATTCATTTAATAGCAATATAAATTGCAAAATAGTAGAGAAAATAAAATAAGAGAAAAAAAATAATAATAGTAAGAGAAAGGCCCATCTGGACTGGGAGAGGCCCAGCCCACACCCCACTTGTCTCCCACCTCGCTACAGGAAGCAGGGGCTAGTGGCAGGCATCTGGCCGTCATGGTGGTGTCTGGCCACGCGCAGGCCATCCCACGGCTCCCCTGTTGGATAAGGCCTGGCCAGACCTCCCTGGCGAACCCTAGCGCCCACTTTTAGCTCCCCCTCGCTCACTCTCTTCTCCCCCTACGCATGCCCGCTGGGGCCGTCGCCCTGCCCCGCCATAGACTTGGTGACCAGCCTCCCCTTGCCGTTCTAAGTTGTCCATGAGCTTCGCATGTCTCTCCTATGTCGCCTGAGAGGATCAAGTCAAGCTGGGAAACATCGCACTGCCGGATCGGGCCCTTCTTCCCCGTCAGCCACCAAACGCCTTCTGTCATTGATACGTTCGCTTCTGACCACCTCATGCCACACCAAGCTTATCAGCGTGTTCCATGTGAGCTTGCGCACCTCCTCTCCCTTTTTATCTGCTCGCGTGAATGCTCTATTCATGGATACATGTAGCACCGCCCTTCGCCGCCATTGGACCTCATCTAGGCCGACAAACCCGTCCACCCCCGAGCTCGTCACCACCGTACATTGATGTGCTGCATCTCCTTCTTTGCGTAGCACTTCCTCCTGGGCCAAATGCTGGCCAGGAGTGCTGTTTCGACGTGTTGTCATCAATCTATTGGTCATCGGTGCTGCACTAGTGCGCCGTTGGTATCGTCCGGCTGCGCCCTGGCCGCCTCGGGCCATGCCCTGCTCTCCTTACAACGCCCAGCATGTGCTCGCTGCCCCGGCGTGCACCCATTGCTGTCGCTGCTACGAGACGCCACTACTGCTCTTTGTTATTGCTGCTGATGCTATGATGCTCTTGCTCCCTCCAGTTAGAAGGGAGAGAGGGGTTTGATGGAATAGTTTGTTGTATTGCTTGAGCCTCGTGGTCATATATATAGGAGTATAATCATCTACTTGGAGTACAAGACAAGCCGGAACAAATCCTAGTCTATCTCGTCTTTCCTAATAAACATTATACTCAATATCCCCCCCGCAGTCACAACGGTAGTGACGCAGACGATGAGAATGGAGAATCCGAAGGCAAGCCGACGGACCCCCCCCCCCCCCATAGTCGTAACGGTCGATGCATCGCGGAGTCATGGCTGGAGTGAAAACCGACGAGGTTGCTCAAGCAGGCGGTAGCCCTTAATGCCGTTTCTCAATGTAGCCGAGAGCATGGGTGGTGGAGCCGTGGTCGAGGTAGCCGTGCAAAGAATGCCATGGTCGATCTCAAGTCGGGGTGGCCGGTGTCGGGGAAGTCGCCGTGGAGCCGCGGGCGCAAGAAGGCGTCGAGTTAGTCATGGGCGCAGTGGTGATGCACCGGGCAGAAGACGTTGTTGACGACGTGTCGCACCGGGGTTGCCAAGCCCGGGGACATATCGTAGACGAAGGCACGCACCAGTGTTGCCAGCACCGGGCATGCGTAGACGGACGAAGACGAGGTTGACGTAGCACCGCACCAGGCTTGCCAGGCCCGGTGACACGTCGTGGACGAAGGCACGCTTCGGTGTTGCCAGCACCGGACATGCATAGGCTGGCACCTGCACGAGCTGTACGCCATGTCAAAGAAGTCGGAGAAGCCATGAGAGAAGGACTCGACGACGGTTGCAGTGCCAATAGGCGCGGGGCCGATGTTGCCCGCGGTTGTTGGAGTTGACGAAGTGGTCGGGGTAGACGATGGCGACGCTGACGACGGGCCGGTGCTGGACGAAGACGAAGGAGGTGGAAGGGCGGCTGCGGCGGCGGCGGCCTGACGGAGGCGGCGGCGTCTAGGTTAGGAGCGCGTCGGCGGTGCTCGAAGTAGAAGAAGAACCCTGACAATGCATACCACGGGAGGTCGACGCGTGTGACAGCGGAGTGGACCGTGGGTCATGACGCTACGGCCCAAAGGGGCGACGCAGTGGCGGTGGGCAAGTCAGGGCGACGGCGGGAAGACCTCGGGGCGGCGGCTGGGACCGCGGGCCGTGGCGCTGTGGCCCGAAGGGGCGACGCGACGGCGGCGTGCGAGTCGGTGCAACTATGGGGACGGCCTCGGGCGGTGGCAGAGACCGCGTGCCACGCTCGCTACGGCCCAGTGGGGCGACGCAGCGGCAGCACGAGGGTCGGTGCTGCCACGGAGACGACCTGAAATGGACATACTCGAGGCGGCGGTAGACCGCGGGCCGCGGCACTACTGCTCAAAGGGGCGACGCAGCGGAAGCACTTGGGTCTATGCAGCTGTGGGGAGAACCACGGGGCGGCGGCGCTGCAGCCCGATGGGGCGACATAACGGCAGCCCGATGCTCGATCGGTGGAGAGGCACGCTAAACCCGGAGACGATCTTCACGGGGACTGCGAAGGCACGCACAACAGATGGGCCAGGTCGGTCACACTGCGTAGCTAAGGCGGATCGCGGCGGCGGGCGGGTGATCAATCCGATCACGCGCGAGGTCGAGGATGCCGCTCCGTGGAGGCTGGGTGGCAACGGAGTCTGAGATGAATCTGATGACAGCGGGCGGCATGGCGGCTATGATTGGCCGCCGCATGGCGCGAGGCCGCCGGGTCGGGTTGATGGAGGAGTCCCGGTCGGAGTAGGGCGGTGACGGTCGGCGTAGATCGACGGCGGGCCGACGCACGAACGGCGGTGGGGAAGGGTCGCCGCATGACACGTGGCCGCCTGGTCAGGGCGACCGGCGGGCAGACGCCCGAACGAAGCGCGAGGCCACCGAGTCGGGGCGAAGCATCTTCAAGCTCTTCCCAGCAACCTATAAAGTCTTCAGGAAGGCTGTTTAACCAGTGTTTAGCTGGGCCTCTGAGCTTGAGTGGCAGATATTTGATGGCATGGAGGTCGTCTCCTCGCGCCACGTGGATGTGGAGGAGGAAGTCCTCTATCCATACGGCCGGATCCATGGTTCCGTCGTATGGTTCGGTGTTTACAGGCTTGAAGCCTTCTGGAAAGTCGTGTCGCATCACCTGTTCTGTAAAGCACAAGGGGTGTGCGGCTCCCCGAACTCGGGCTATGTCGCGTCAGACATCTTTGGCCATCCGAGTTCTCTATTGCTCCTGAACTCTATCATTGAGGTTCTGCTAGTCGTAATAACCGTCACGGTGAGCGGTCGGGTCTTCTCTTGGTCCGTAGGTGGAACTGGTTTGTCCTCCCCGGCCGTCTAGGTCACGGTGGAGGTCGTATTCGTAGGATAGCTGCGTTTTATCCCTTCCGGAACGGCGAGGTGGCATAGAAGGTTGTTCGGCTTCATCAGCTTCTCTGTCCCGCCCTCGAGGGGGGTGGTCCGGCTGTTCGGTGTGGGTGTACTTTGGATTCATTGGCTCTAGGGCCTCATCATCAAATTGTAGCAATAATCGTCGCTTTGGGTAAATTTTGGCTGGCCGTTCATGGTCGTATCCTGTCGGATCACGGGTTCCGGCAAAACCCTCAAGGTTCGAACTCTGGGGTGCGCGCGAAGATCTCCCCCTACCGATCAACGTCCTAGCTTCAGTAAGATCTTACGGGCTAATTCGACGAACTCGCGACACAAAGGACACAGGATTTATACTGGTTCGGGCCACCGTTGTGGTGTAATAGCCTACTCCATTATGGTGTGGTGGATTGCCTCTTGGGCTGAGGATGAACAGTACAAGGGGAAGAACAGCCTCCTGAGGAGAGGTGTTCTTGTGCTCGGTGAGCTTGTGGTGGTTCTGGTTACTCTTGATCCGTCCGATCCATCCCCTTAGCTATGGTGGTGGCTAGTCCTATTTATAGAGGCCCTGGACCTCTCCCAAAATATTGAGCGGGAAGGTAGCCAACAACGACCAATTCGAAAGGGGATAGCTAGTACAACTTATCCTGGAAAAAGCAGTCTTCGCCTGCCAAAGGCTCTGGCGGTGATGCCGTCTTGGGCTCCACGGTGACCTCCATCTTGCCATCCTGCTGGTCTTAGTCTTGTTCCACCGATATGGAAACCTTTGCTTGACGCCTCGGTACTCTGTGCCTGCACCTACTTCCTTAGCACCAAAGAGGAAACAAGGACATTGTGCGCGCTGGCGCAAGCCAGGCCTTGGTCATCATGGCTGACGTCACCGGAACCTCGCGAAGTTTTCCTGGCCTTGATCTCTCCGCCCCTCGCGAGCCAGCCTGGTGAGGCCGCTCCGGAGGAAGTCTTGTGTCGTCCGCCTCACGAGGCTTGTCCCCTCACAAGGGTCTTGAGTCCTTGCAGGTGAAGATGGACCGTACGGGCCCGCTCGCAGAGCCATGCCGTGGGCCACAGGCAGGCAAGTCTGGGGACCCCTGTTCCCGAAACGCCGACAGTAGCCCCCAGGCCCAAGGCGCACCCGGGCTTGGCTTCACGGGGCAAGTGCGGAGCGTCGCGGGCCCCAAAAGCCTGCGGCCTTGGTCGATGCATGGCGGTTGATTGGACGTGGGCGTCTCCGCTTCCCCACGCTTCCTCGGCAACTGCCCGACTTGTCAAGTCCCTGCTGCATGCCAAGAAAAACCGTCATTATTACCTTAGATCATGGAGGCCGGCGGTTGACTTCCCCTTGTCTATAAATGGGAGGTGGGGGCGGAGCCCCCGTCACCCGTCTCTCCTTTGCCTCTCCTGCTTCTTCTCCTTCCTAGCTCCACTCCTTGCTTGTGCAGTAATGGCGCCGATTCAGAGGTTCTCGGCCGCAGAGAAGGGCTAGGCTCCTCTCAACGAGCCCAAGCTGCTCCCGCCGAAGAAGAGGAGGTCTCATCGCCGCGATATGGTCGTGAGGCCGGTGGTGTCGCGGCCTTGGTATAAGAGCTGCCTCCTGGGTACCTGTTGCCCTTGTATGCTTGCGCCGATGGTTCCGGAGGGAGGAGCGACGAGCATCGCCACCCACGTTAGGGCCGTGGCCGCCATGCCGCGGAGGCGCATGCCATTGCCCCAGGGGTCCATGCCGCGGACTCCTCGCGCGAGTACGTGGTATGGGCGGCGATGCCCCCGAGCACTTGGATTGGCCTCCTGCAGTTCTTCGCCGCCGAGGGGCCCTCTCGAGCTTTGGCTGCAACACGCCGACTGCGACGACCGGGAGACTGGAGCGGAGCTTGAAGTCGTTGCCTCCGGGAGGATCTTCATGACCTGAGGTTGGGGCGAGATTGCCTGAGTCTGCCGCGCGGAGGGCGCCCTCACGATCCACTTCGAGTACGATGGCGCCTCCGTGCTACTCTTCAAGGTCTTCGATGAGGAAAGCCGCTGCCTGGAGTGCTGCCCAGAAGGAGGTCGCCAGGATGGCGCTGCGGCGGGCGCTGGGCCTGTCGCAGGCCTCGCCTGCAGCTCCTCGAGCAACAGCGGCGACTCCTGGTGGTCCAGTGACTCTCCCGAGCTCGTGGAATCTCCGGAGACAAGCGACGACAGCTACGTGCCCCCGAGCTCTCGTCGCGCCCAGAGCAAGGCTGCGGCATCAGGCCGCCACCGCTGCTGATCTGGATGAGGTTGGCGCCGGCCTCTGGTGGCCCACTGTTGATGATGGCGTCATCTACAGGGGCACGTGTAGTTAGGATTCCCTAACTTCTTGCCTTTTGTTCCCTACGAGGAATCAAGAAATGGATCCCGCTGGGGCGTGTAAGGCATCTGTAGTATCCTTTGTTGACATTATCCTTATTATGAAATTTTGCATGTGCGTGCTCCGTTCCGGCTCGGTTTCCCCTTTCCAACCTCGCGATGGCATGGTGCTCTACGCCGACAGGTCCCGGTCCCTAGGCAGGCTTCAGCCGTCGCTGGTATGCCAGGTTGCGTGGCGTGGTCAAGGCCAGGAGGTGAGCGGCCCGAGGTCTAGTAAGAGCCCCTGAGACGCGATGCTTAGGAGGTCCCCTTTGGCGCGCAAGCGACCACCAAGAGGTAGGAAAGGGAGACTACGTCGCCGCAGCGGGGCTGTGCAAATGAGAACTCTACGCTGTAGCGGTTGACTGAGCGCAAAACTTATCTTGGCAATCTGGGATTGGTCCCTCGCGAGATGCCAGGCTTGGGCGTCGTCGGCTGCTGAGTAGCAAGGTCAGGCCCGTGCGGGCCTCCCCTCCCTCTCCACGTTCTTCTCGGTTCTCTACATCCTCAGGTCCCGGCCCTCAAGCGAGGTCAGCCGCCGCTGGTATGCCAGGTCGTGTGCCATGGTCAAGGCCAGGGGGTGAGGGCTGGAGAGACAGTAAGAGCTCCTGAGACGCGATGCTCAGGAGCCCCCCTTTTAACGCGCAAGCTAATCGCATGAGAAAAGAGGGAGAGTCCGCGGTACCGCCTGTTGTAGCCTTTGGGAAGTCCCTGCAAGTTAGCACGAGGAAGGGCACCGATCGCCGTGGTGATTGTCGATTCACCTCCGGCACGTGGGAGGGGACTCCCAGCTACGGAGCGCCCCCGGGGAGTTTACAACCCCGCCCTGACACGTGGCTTGCACGGCAGGGCTTGACGAGGTGTGTCTGGGTACTCGTGAGCCAACACAGGACTCACGAGGCCCTACCTCAAGGCGGGTTGTGCCTGGTCTTGATTCTTGCTCACTATCTTGGTCCTGCGAGGTGGTCAGACAACCGGCGCCGAACGAATCTCCTGAGGTTATCGCGTGAGAAAGCCAAGCACCAACGGCCCCAGGAGGTAATGTGAACGGGGCCGGCCCGCCAGACAGAGCTCAGCCGTTGGATTTATCCACGCTGCAGGGACGGGCCCGAGCACAGACGCCATGCCTAACCCTCTCACATGAAGGGTCCTGAAGAAAGACCACCGGCGCGCGGCTCCCACGATGGGCGACAATCAAGCAGGTGATAGTCA